>NW_025423061.1:0-156638 GCF_020497125.1 Mauremys mutica
AAACAGTCACACTGAAATAAGGTGCAATTGGGCATTGGGCTGTTAGGAAGATGATCCTGTCCTGATAGTGCCCATCACCACCAGATAAAGAAATAGATCTTAAGATGGATAAAGAAAACTTAGTTTGACAGCAGCCTGTCTGGCAAGAAATCACTTCTCAGTGCTTGTGGTTGTGAAACCCTCATTTCTGTATTGTTTTATCTTTATGGCCACCACTTTTACAATGTTAAT
Source organism: Mauremys mutica (assembly GCF_020497125.1). NCBI lineage: Eukaryota > Metazoa > Chordata > Testudines > Geoemydidae > Mauremys > Mauremys mutica. The sequence continues at coordinate 232 of NW_025423061.1, forward strand.
CAGTCTGGTTCTCTAATTGTTTTTGTCTGCTGTACAATTAATTTTGCTAGGTGTAAGTTAATTAGGGTAGTGGGATACAATTGGTTAGAGAATTATGTTTCAATGTGTTAGGATTGGTTAATTAAATTTCAGTACAATGATTGGTTAAGCAAAGGTATCGCTGAGACTATTACTATATAAACTGAGTCAAACAGGAGGGGGAACAGGGGACACAGGGTAAATGCTCTGCGGCATCAGAGCTGGTAAGGGGGACACGGGGAAAATGCTCTGCGGTGTCAGAGCGGATAAGGGGGACACGCCGCCGAAGACCCAGGCCCCCTGAATCCTCTGGGCGGCCCTGGGTGACAGTCATTCCCTTGTCTCTGTCGGGTATTCCATTGATGTAGGTTACTCCCAGACAGTCCTTAATGACCCATCCATATCACCCCATGACAGCTACATGAAAGCAAAGCACAGGAACTGGACGTTAGTCCAGTGAACACAGTGGAGGACAAGCTGCAATCCTCACACCCTGGTCAAAAAGGAGAGGCATGTGGGTCCCTGCCCATAGAGAGGGGCTGGCTACAGGCCTGATACCTGAGGGGCCATTCCTTGAGCAGACCATGGAGGCAGGTCAAAGGCTTCGCTACCCCAGAACTGTGACATGCAAAAGCACATTTTGGGGAATTAGGAAATCTAGTGACTCTGGGTAATGGGAGGGAGAATTAAACTCCCCCAGTGAGGAGAAGGCTGGGGAATTACACACTAACATTCAGGAGCAACAGCCTCTAATTCTTCGGAAAAGGAGAAGGTCAGAAACAAGAACTGGGCCACGCAGCCTCAGGAGGGACAGGCTCAGAGATCCAAGGAAGGCCTGTGAGGGAGGACAAGCCTTGTGGGGGACTGGCTTTGGCCCAGGATGGGTGAGGGGGTGAGGGGGGAACCAATAGGGACTCTATCCCAAAAAACTCTCCCACCTCTTTCTTGACCCGGGGGAAACCTTGATTTTACGATCTATGGGACCCCACAGGGGGGGGTCTCACGTTTGGTGGGGCAAATTTCATACTCGCTAGAGGTAAAGAATTTGGGTCCATAATTCAGGAAAGTATTGCTTATTAGCTTGGGGGATACCATGCGAGGAGGGGCAAAGGAGGGGTGAACATAGATAAATGGGGTTTTCAGGGGGGGGGCAAGGTCGACCCACTACAAGCCGGGGGGGGATTTGGGGACGCTCTTGAGATCGGAAATCCAGCCGTTGGGTTCTTATTTTAGTTTTAGTAAATTGTATATAGGCCTTTTTAACGTTTGCTACAGTTTTCAGGGGCCTTATATTAAAGTTGAGGGCTTTGTGAAGGGATGAGTGGTTTAAGGGGTTAGCTGTAAGTTCTGGGGATTTTTACGCTGAGGTTTGTGGGGTAGTGGATTTCAGGGTTAAAGGTCTGGTGAATCCCCCCATAGCCCCCTCTTAGATCCCCCAAAAAATACCTCTGCCCTCCCTCCCACTGGGACCACACCCCAAGCCCATCTTCCCAGGGTTTGTTGCCCTTTTCCTCCAACACTCCCCTCTCCCATTCTATCCCATTACTGGCAGGGCTAGGGGGGCACCCACCTCCCCGGCAACCCACCCTTTGGAGAATTAGGGCTTTTCTATCTGTTCCCTCCTCGTCCTCTTCCATTTTACCCTCCTCCCTCCCCTCACTTGCTTGCCTTGCTTAGGGTGTATTGGATGGGGAGAGGAAGAGAAGGGAAAAAAAAAAAAGGGGGGGGGGGGTTTGGAACAAAGGAAACATTGTCAATAACTTGGGATGATGGAATAAAGTTTTTTATTACTGTTCAGGTTTCTTTTAGAGACCCCTCCGACAGCTTCTAATAACCCCAGGCGGGGACAGGGTTAGGGGAGGGGACTCCTTTACCCAGCGGAGGTTCACCGTTCTCATAAGTTTTTTTCTCCTTGCCATGGGGGACCCAACTTCCCTGTTAGGGAGTGGCTTCTCTGAGTGGGGTCCAGCAGAGTCCATTCCTCCTTGGTGAAATTCACAGCCTCCTCCTCGAAGGTCACCGGCCCTGAAAGAGCAAGAGTCCAACACTCAGTACCTGCTGCCCCACTCACAACCCCACTATTCACGGAACAGCAGCACCAGGGAAATGGAAGCTCCGGGACGCACATGTTAACAGAGTCCCACCCACCTTGCCTAGAGCCTCCAGGAGGCATCAGAGGGTAGGAAGAGAGAACCTTTGTGTCTCCCAGCTGACAGATGGAACAGGGTCTTCACATTTATCACATAGCTACTAGCCAGAGATAGATATAGGCATGGGGCTGTCTCTGGACCCTACTGGTGGCTCTCTGGTAGGAATCCCAACACTCTCCAAATAAAACATATGGAAGAAAGGGGGAAGTCAATAGTAAAGAATCTAAGTTAGAAGTTCAGAATTGTAGAAAGCTGGCAAGGGAAGCAATCAGAAATCAATGATCAACCAATGAAATAAGAAGGAAGTTTTTAAAAGTACAAAATTAATCCTAACAATGGTAGTGTACATTACTAGATGGAAATGGCAGAATCATCAAAAAATGCAGAAGAGATAAAAGTGTTCAATAAATATTTCTCTCCTGGATTTGGAGAAAAACAGATGATGTAACTCATATCATAAGATGTTGACGCTGACAGTCTTTCCATTCCAACAATAACTCACGAGGACATTAAACAGCAGCTATTAAAGTTTAGATGTGTTTAAATAGTGAGTCCAGATAAAACTAGAGTTTGAAAGACCTGCTGGAGGAGCGTGGTGGACTGGTTAATGTTGATTTTTTAATTAGGACTTGGAACACTTGGGAAATTCCAGAAGACTGGAATAAACTAATGCTGTGCCAATATTTAAAAACTATCAAAGAGACGGACGCAGCTAATGACAAGTGTGTCGGGTCTGAAATCGATACTGGGGCAAGAGAATGGAGCAGCCGATACTGGATTTCATTAATAAAGAAAGGAGGGTAATATAATTAGTACCCATTAAAAAGGTGTAGACACAATAGATCCTATCAAAACTAACTGTATATCCTTACTGGATGAGATCAAAAAGTTTGGTTGCAGCTAATAGTACTGATGTAATATACGTAGGCATATGAGTTGCTTCAGCACAATATTTTGACTAGAAAGGTACAAAATACACACGGCATACATTAAATAGATTAAAAACTGGGATTGTAAATAGGGAACCATGGTCGAGTGGATTTCCTTCTAGGGGGTTCCCACAAGGATTGGATCTTGGCCCTGTGCTATTTAACATTCTTATCAATGACCTGGAAGAGAATGTAAAATCATCACCGATAACGTTTGCAGTTGCCACAAAGACTGGGGGTGGGGGGTAACTAATGAAGTGTCAGTAGGTTCAGGCTCCAGCATTGGGAGTCTGGGAAGTTTTCCCATCCCTGGCTGGAGGGTTATTTCCTGTTCCACAAAGACGGGAAGTTCCATTCCCAACTCCTGTGCCTTGAAATTAGGCCCTATCTGACACTACAGTCCATATTCAGCATAGTGGCAGGATTATAATATGATTAGGACATGAGCCATTTTGTACAAGATGAGTCATGTGCGGTGTCATCGGAAAAGTTATAATTTGCTGAATATGATTATCCTACCTGTGTACATGGATCATGTTTGTATCTGAAGTTATGGATATTGACTCTGTATCTGTCTTTCAAATGTGCTTACTCTGGGTAACAGCCACAACGAGCCTTTCAGGTACAACAATGAAGAAGCCAGACAGTGCTGATGGTTCAGCAACAAAGACATGTGACCAGACCACATGACAATGAACTTCATTTTGGTACCTGTATTTTTCCACAAACTGGACTGGGAACTGAGTTTAGAAAAAAGGGTTCCCGCCATATGGAAAAGCTACATAAGGTGGGTGTGACATCATCTCTTGGCCTCATTCCCTGCACAAGAGAAACTCCTGGAAGCACCTGAGGAACAAAGACTGAACTGGGGGAAGTGCTGGTCCCAGGGTAAAGGGATTTCTACCTTGTGTATGGAAACTTGGGGGACGGCTTGTAACATCAGTCAGGGTGAGAAATTGCTAATTCAAATTCTATCCATCTAGTATGTTAGGCTTGGTTTGAGTTTTTTGGTTATTTGCTAAGTAATCTGCTTTGATCTGTTTGCTAACACTTATCGCCGGGAAATTGGCTGTTGTCTTCTCTCTCTCCTTGAGTGGCTCAGGTAAAGCACTCAAGTAGCTTAGTTGGATGCCTGGCGCCACCTGCTGTCGTGTTGGGTGATAACAGGCCCTGGAGAGGCTGGCTGAATCTCCAGCAAAGCAGTGTGAGAAGGGCCAGCCCAACTAGAGGGTTAGAGGGCACAGCGGTTCCCAGAAGCCCCCCAGACTGCACCCTGGGTGACAACCCATCACACCCTACATTACACAAGTCTCAGCAGGTTTGTCCATCCTGTCCCCTCCTTTCTCCACCCGAGATATTTCCTGCCTCCCACCACCTCTAGCAGCTCCCACCAGTGGTGAGCTCCAGCCGGGTGGCATGAACCAGTTGTTAAATTTAGAAGACTTTTTAGAACCGGTTTTTCCAGGATAAGCGGTTCTAAAAAAGCTTTTAAATTTAACAAAGGCTCGGGCAGCTGTCCACCCGGCCCCCGGCCCCAGCTCGCCTCCCCCTCTCCTGTGAACGCTCCGCCCTCCTTCTCCTCCCCCTCCCCTGCTTCCCACAAATCAAATGTTTGCAGGAAGCCTGAAACAAGCAGCAGGCAGGTAAGCTGGGCTGGGGGGGGGGGGGACAGCGCGCGCGGCCAGTCCGGCTCCACCTGAGCGGCTCCCCCTGGCCCCAGCCAAGCACCCCTGGCTCGGGCTGATCCCGGCTGAGCGGCTCAGATCCAGCCCAGCATGGGCCCTGCAGCACCGGTCCCGGCCGAGCGGCTCCAGCCCAGATCGGGGAGTCGGGTCCTGTGACACCAGTCGTGGTCCTGGCAGAGCTGGCCGCGGTCCCGGACGAGCGGCTCCAGCCCGGATCGGGGAGTCGGGTCCTGCGGCCCAGTCGCGGTCCTGGCAGAGCGGACCCAGTCCTGGCCCCAGACAGTGTGATAAGGGGCTAGGGAACAGGGAGGGGGTGTTCGGTGGCTTGTGGAGGGCTGGATAGGGGTCGGGGCGGTCAGAGGGCAGGGTACAAGGAGGTTGAATGGGGGCAAGGGTCCTGGGGGGCAGTCAGGAAGGAGCTGGGGTTGGATGAAGTGCTGGGGGGCAGTCAGGGACAGAGAGAAGGGGTGGTTGGATGGGACAGAGGTTCCAGGGGGGCATCAAGAATGAGAGGAGGGGTTTGATGGGGCAGCAGGGGGCAGTCAGGGGATGGGGGGATGGGTCAGGGGTCCCCGGGGGGTGTCAAGGAGCATGGGGGTTGGATGGGGCACGACCCCTGGGGGGGCATGACCCCCTTGTGAGGTGAGGACAAGGGAACCTGTTGTTAATATTTTGGCAGCTCATCACTGGCTCCCACCCTCCTATACATTTACTGCTTCTCTCCCTCCAAGCAGAACCCACCACCAGCTCCCTGAGAATCCCTTACCTGAGCCAGCTCCATTGCAGCCATTTTCTTCCCCCTGGGAGGAGGGGATGATCTGGAGCAAAATGTGGACATTAATCTGTAGCCTGCCAGGGCGAGAAGGGCAATGTGAGAGAATTTCAGACAGGGTTTCTGTCCTTTCCACATGTCGATTCCCCCCAGGATTTTCCCTTGCTAATGGACATTCTAGGTTCTGCCACACTGTGAAGCACAGAGTGACCTTCTCCCAGTACAGGCCTAGCCCCGTCCCACCAGGGTATAGCCGTCTGACACAGGGTGAAACCCTCCCAGCAGCAGAGTCTCTCCGTTACACTTATCAAGTCTGTGGGTGATACCAAGCTGGGAGGGGTTGCAAGGACTTTGGAGGATAGAACTGAAATTCAAAATCATCTGGACAAACTGGAGAAATGGTCTGAAGTAAATAGGATGAAATTCAATAAGGACAAATGCATAGTACACCTCTCAGGAAGGATCAATCAGTTGCACACATACAAAATGGGAAATAACTGCCTAGGAAGGAGCGCTGTGGAAAGGGATCTGGGGGTTCTAATGGATCACAAGCTAAATAGGAGTCAACAGTGTTGCAAAAAAGCAAGTATCATTTTTGGGAAGTATTAGCAGGAGTATTGTAAGCAAGACACGAGAAGAAATTCTTCTGCTCTACTCCACGCTGATTAGGTCTCAACTGGAGTAGTGTGTCCAGTTCTGGGGGCCACATTTCAAGAAAGATGTGGCAAATTAGAGAAAGTCCAGAGAAGAGCAACAAACATGATTAAAGATCTAGAAAACATGACCTATGAGGGAAGATTGAAAAAAACTGGGGAAGACTCAGAGGGGACGATCACAGTTTTCAAGTACATAAAAGGTTGTTTACAAAGATGCCGGAGAAAAATTGTTCTTCTTAACCTCTGAGGATAGGACAAGAAGCAATGGACTTAAATGGCAGCAAGGGCGGTTTAGGATGGAGATTAGGAAAAAAACCTCCCTGTAAGGATGGTTAAGCACTGGAATAAATTGCCCAGGGAGGTTGTGGAATCTCCATCACTGGGGATATTTAAGAGCAGGCTGGACAAACACCTCTCAGGGATTGTCTAGATAATACTGAGTCCTGCCTTGAGGGCAGGGGACTGGCCTAGACGACCTCTCGAGGCCCCTTCCAGTTCTATGATTCTAAGAACCAAAGGCCAGAGACGAGCAGAATGAAAGGAGTCACTCTGGGGATTCTCCCTGTCACTGTCCCCAAGGCAGCTCTCTCAGGTTTACAAAGCTGTTTGATGCTCCAGCCCTTATCCAGTCTCTCCTGGCAGTGCCCCTTTCATGGGCTGGGCCTAGTTTTAGCCTTTGGGAAGCGTGACCCCGGGGGCTCTGAGACTGGGCCTTCTTGCCTCAGCACATCTTGTTCCTTTCTGTGGCTCCCCAGGGAGTCCCAATGAGTAGATACTCCTCATACAGACTGCGAACATAAGAGCTGCCCACTCCATCAGACCAATGGTCCATCTAGCTCAGTGGCCAATGCCAGGTGCTTCAGAGGGAATGACCAGAACAGGGAATCATCAAGTGATCCCCTCCGTCACCCATTCCCAGCTTCTGGCAAACAGAGGCTAGAGACACCATCCCTGCCCAGCCTGCCTGTGACACTGGCAGATGAGGTGTTAGCTCTTGCAAAAGCCCCCATGTCTTCACTGAACAGGGACAAATCCATCGCTGGAATCAGTCTGACTCACCTGTGTTAGTATTAGGTATTAGGATTATAAGAATGCGCTTACACTTCGTTGAATGCTTGTGAGTTGCTGCCTGGGTTAATATCTGACTAGTTGCATTGGGAGCCTCTGTGGCTCTGTAAATTACCAGACAGGAGAGAGACTTTACCTAGGTGAAGTGCTGATTGACAGCCGAATGCATTACACCCTGCCTGGTAGGAAAGGTTCATCAACACCAGATAGACTATTATGGAATGTTAAAGACAACAAAAGACTGTTGCTGTGCTCTTGACTTCCCAGTAGCTGAGTTTCCAGCTCAGAGCACATGGCAGGAAGGGGATAAAAAACCCCATGCAGAAGGAACTGATTATCCGTATGCTGCTTGGACTCGGGGGGGGGGGGGGCGGGGGGGGGAGTTTCTAGGCATAAGCACAAGATCCCCAGCTGATTAGCCTGGGTTAGTCCTAAAGAATATGCAGAGCTTGCTTATTATAGAAGCTTCTATTACCTTTTGAAATTTAAGACTGTAACTTGTCTGCATCTATAGGATTACCTGCTTTGACTTCATAAAGGTAAAGGTAATAACTGGAGATATACCAATCTCCTAGAGCTGGAAGGGACCTTGAAAGGTCATCGAGTCCAGCCCCCTGCCTTCACTAGCAGGACCAATTTTTTTGCCCCAGATTCCTAAGTGGCCCCCCTCAAGGATTGAACTCACAACCCTGGGTTTAGCAGGCCAATGCTCAAACCACTGAGCTATCCCTCCCCCCTGTTCTTAAACAACTCTCCTTTCCTTTTAAATAAGTCTTAAATACAGGTTATTACAGGACTGGCTACAAGTGTTGCCTTTGTTGTGAGATCTAAGATTCAATTGACCTCAGTAAGTGACTGGTCCTTTGGCATAAGGTCAGGCTTGCCAAAGCCCTGGCTGGGATGATTTAGTTGGGGATTGGTCCTGCTTTGAGCAGGGGGTTGGACTAGATACCTCCTGAGGTTCCTTCCAACCCTGATATTCTATGATTCTATGACTGGCAGTAACCTGAACATGGCTGTGATTCGTGGGGTAAGGCAGTGGTTCTCAACTAGGGGTCCTGGGCCCCCTGGGGTCCACTAGCAGATTTCAGGGCAGGGGCCAAGCAAGGGCAGCATTAGACGCACTGAGGCCCAGGGCAGAAAGCTGAAGTCCAGGGCCCTGAGCCCCACCACCCGGGCCTGAAGCCAAAGCCTGAGCAATGTAGATTTGTGGGGCCCCTGTGGCATGGTGTCCCGAGAGAGGAAGAAAGTGCCCTGAGGACGCAGCCAGAGGGTTGAGCCCTGACACATGACTCGCTCAGAGGGTGTCATAAACAGTTAGTTAAGGGTTAAAGTCTCTTTTACCTGTAAAGGGTTAACAAGCTCAATAACCTGAGGAACACCTGACCAGAGGACCAATCAAGGGACAGGATAATTTCAAATCTCTGTGGAGGGAAGGCTTTGTCTGTGTTCTTTGTTTGAGTGTTCGTGCTCTCTTTGGATCTAAGAGAGGCCAGACATGTCTCCAAGTTCTCCTGGAGTATTTCCTACTATCCAGTATAGTGAGTATTAGTTAAAAAGGCGGATTAGTCTTTTGAGTTGCTTTCTATATTTGCAATTGTGTGTTTGCTGAAGTTAATCTCTTTATTTCTATTGCTGTACTTTGCTTTTACTGAGAAAGAAAGGGGGAGGGGGAGTTCTCTCCAGGTTTATGATTTAGACTCTGTGTATTGTTCCATCTTGGTATTACAGAGATAGTGTACTTTCTTTTCATTCTTTTAATAAATTCTTTTCTGTTAAGGACTTGGTTAATACTTTCCTTGGGTGGATTCTCAGGGAAAGAGGGAGGGTGGGGGAAGTGGGTTACTTCCCTTGGTATAGAGATTCAAGGTGATTTGAATCTGTGTTGATCTCTCTCCAGGACCAGGGAGAGTCTTGGAGGAGGGGGAGACAGGGCATGGGTCAAACACGTAAACATTGACTGGTGGCAACGAAGAAGATCTAAACTAGGATTTTAGTTTAGGGGAGTCCATGCAGGTCCCCATCTTGGAACCCAACAGCTCTAAGTGGGGGTGAGACCTATGACAGAGGGTCTCTGCAGTCAGGAAGGGCTCGCAGCGAGGGAAGCCTGGCAACTGATGGCTGGAGGGGTGAAGAGGTTTGGGGTACGGTGGGGGAAGAAGCGTCTGGGACTGGATAACCTGGGGCTGGGCACTCGCCATAGGGGACACTTGCTCCTCCTGTGCCCTTTCCACACCCTCTTGCGAGTCGAGAATGACCACCCTGTCCCCACCCCAGAAGCAGCCGTGTCTCAGGACTCTCCCCAGTTGCACCCACTAACTCTCCTCCCATTTGGGGTACAGCTCGGGGCAACAAATTCCCACCAAGATGAACCCAGCTGGCTGCTGCCTGTTCTGGTGCCACAGGGGCCTCTGGTGGGTGAAAGGCAGAACTGTAGCACTTCTCAGGCAGAATGTATCTTCTTCAAGCCAAAAAAAGAAATTCTGCGCTGGACGTGAATTCTGTGCGTACGCAGTGGTGCAGAATTCCCACATGAGTAACTCACACCTGGCACAAACATAACCTGCTCACTCCCATCTCTTCTCCCTATGTGTTGAGTCCCAGAGCTGCTGCTGTCATTAATGCACACAGGCTTTCACTCCCGTTAGTGCTGGCAAGAGCCAATCCAGTGACAGGACTGAACCCTTATTTCCCTATCACATGGGGACAGTCTCAGCTGAGAGGGAGGTAAGATGGGGAGGGGGTACAAAGGGGAAAGTTGTTGTACCCATGTTAGTCCCAGGATAGCAAAGAGGTATTTTTAATTGGTTCTAAAAAAATTACCTCCCCCACCTTGTCTCTCCAAGAGATCTGAAAGTGGCAGGAGGAGACAAACAGGAAGACAGAGCTCAGGACTCTAAACTAAACATTTCAAACCCCATTTCCTTTCTGCCCCTGGGTATGTTTGTATCCTACAGGAGGGACCACCCCATTCCCCTCACAGCAGCAACGGGAGACTGCAGCCAGCCCCAGATGGTCTTTCCCCATCCTGGGATGTTTGTTGTGACAAAGATTGTGTGTGGTGGGTGCACGGGCTGGGGACACCTGGACTGATCTGCAGATTGGAAAGTCAGGGCAACTCTAGCACAGCTTAGGAGCTGTGGGCAGGGGGAGCAGTTCTAGAGCTGGGCCTCTGTCCTCTCTAGCTCGCATGGCAGATGGCTCTGGCAGCATCAAGTGGGTCCATCACTGCAGGGGAAGGTTGGGGCCGTGTCTGAGATCAGGGTGAGAATTGCTCAAGAATGGGGGATGGAATTCACCTCCCCACCCCTCTGCAGAGCTCAGCAACTAGGGCTTTATCCAGTGAAGTGAAATTCAGTCTGGGTGACTCTGAGTCAGCCACTCAAAGATCCTTGCGCCTTCGGTTCCACACTGGCCACAGGAGTTGACTAGTTCTCCCTCCCCAGACTGCCGGGGGCAGCCAGGGATAATTTAGTGGGTTATGGGAATTAGAAGATGAAAATTCACTCAGAACAATGATATTTGTGTGTTTATTATTAAATCCCCAGACACCCACCAATCCCCGTCCTCCTTCCGATGAGCTATAAATATCTAAGGGGCTCAGCTACTGATCCTGCAGTCAGTTCCTGCCCGTCCCCACTTTCTACAGCAGCACTTTTAAGAACAGGGCAGAGAAACATGTAAATACTTTGAACCGAAATTCCAGAAGCTGCTGAGCATGGAGAAGTAAAAATGAAACCAAGATTCCGTCTCTCCAAGTACCTAGTGCAAAAATAACAGATGCTCCCCAGAAATCTGAAATGGCCACTTCATAACTGATAAAATGTTATTAATCTGTTCACTTCTGGGAATTACCACTAAGAGAAACAACCCAGTGACAGTGATTTCCTGAGGAAATCAGGAAACAGGCCGGTGCGGGGGCTCGGCCCTCTCAGGTGCGGCCGGGAGCCAGGCCGACTCGCTACACGGCCTAAGTTCGTTATCAGTCTCCGAAGGTCCAGGGGTTCTGCCCCTCAGGCGGGCTGAACAAAAGGCAAGCAGTCAAGAAGGCCCACGCCCTCAGTCAGGGCGGGGCAGCAAATAACAGTTCTAAGCTCAGACCCTCAGTCCGGGGCGGAGCACACAGAGTCACTGAGATAAACCCAGGCCCTCCGTCAGGGCGGGGCAGCAAACAATTGTTCAAGGGGCTCAGGTCCTTGCAGCGGGAGCTGAGCAATAACAGTCAGAAAGCCTGAGGAAAAGATCTCATGTGTCACACCGATTTGTAATCTGGAACGATATACACTAAAATGCCTAATTCGTAGCCCTACGGCAATTGCCTGGTGTCACTACAGGGCAGAATTAAGGTTGGTGCCTTAGTTGTGAATTTCCATCCCCTAGCATATTGCAATTGCTGTTAAGTGGGTTTGACAAAATTCATTGTGTCTATTTCTTTCTTTTAATTTCAATAGATAGCGATATTTATTTTTAAACCCTTTTTTCAACGTTCACAATTTCAATGTTCAGAGCTGTGGGAAGTTATGGGGGTCGTCAGACAATTATTTAATAACAGTAACTGTTGAGAGTCCAAAAGCCAAATCATAGAACTGTTCAAAGAGAAATTGTCAATGTCACACCCAAAATATACAGTGTAAATATCCTTAAATCAAACTCCACTTTCTCCAGAACCATTTCTGTATATTACCTATATAAATATTTTTTCATCTGTGTGTGTGTGTGTACAGTGAAATTAACATTTACTGCAATTTATTCATAAAAATCCAATCCTGTCAAGCATAATTTTAAGTAATGAAGTACTTCCTAGACTGGAATGTTTCACTTCAGGATAATTACACCCTCCCTGTGATGTATTTTACTCTCAGTACCGTAACCCTCTCGTGATGTAGCTCCTGTCTAGGAGCTCTGCTGAAGCCAGTGGCATTATGATCAGGTGACACTGACATGAGCAGAGACACATGGGGGAGGATGAGGTAACATGGAGGCTACCAGAGTTGAACGTGGCCGTAAGAGCACACGCTCTCTCAGCCTCTCCTCTCTCCCACCTCCCAGCTTCAGTAATTCTGAATCGTTCCCTGAAATCTAAATAGCCCCAGTATGAGAGACAGTGATTAACGCAGGTACCTTAGGGGCTGCAGCGCCAACCCCCTGCCTGGATGAGGAGGGTGAAGAATTGCAGTAGAAATGGGTTAGGTTGGGAGAGGGCACAGCTGATGGGGGACTGGGAGCTGAGTTGACCAAGAGGCCAGAACTCATGGGGGGGGGGGGGGGTTGGGAGAAGAAGTCAACAGGACTGCGTAGAGGCATTTCAGTGTATTTTCTTCATTAACCATTCTGCCATGTAGACTCAGACTTTAAAGGTCAGAAGGGACCATTATGATCATCTAGTCTGACTTCCTGCACAAAGCAGGCCATAGAATCCTACCCATCCACTTCTATAACAAACCCCTAACCTACGTCTGAGTTATTGATGTCTTCAAATTGTGGTTTGAAGCCCTCAAGCTGCAGAGAATCCTCCAGCAAGTGACCCATTTGGGCTTTGGCTACACTCGCAAATTTGAAGCGCTGCAGCAGGGTGTGAAAAAACACCCTCTCCGGCGCTGCAAAGCGCCAGTGTGATCAGAGCCCCAGCGCTGTACGTTAATCCCCACAGGGAGGTGGAGTACGGACAGCGTGGGGAGAGCTCTCTCCCAGCGCTAAGTGTAGCCAAAGCCTTGGAAACTTTTCATTCACATCTAAACACCTTGGAGCTAAGCTGGGTTGATGCACTTCCACTTACAGTGGTACAGTTGTAATTAGGTGCTTAATCAGATGCTCATGCAGCACAAAGCAGTCAATAATGGGTGTGCTTTCATTCATTAACTTGACTGTGTGCTGTGCATCGCTTTGAAAAAAAGATGCTGTGAGGGAGTGTCAAAATTGTAGGCATTAAGAAATGGTAAGTAGGTGTCAGTTCATTTCTCATGCGTTTCTCTCCTAATTTTAATGTCAGTTTTGAATCAGTATTAATACCATGTTGTTTTAACAGAAGTAGGGTCCATTTGTATAATTGTTTGCAAGATTTCATTGGATATTGTGACCCAGCCGTCTTCACCTTTTATTTTCAGATTCCTAAATACAACCCAGCACACCTCTCCTGACAGACTGCAGGCCCTGGCCGGTGATTTGTCAATTGGAAGTGACAGAGGAGGAGAAAGACCTGGGTGTATTGGTTGATCACAGGATAATTATGAGCTGCCAATGTGATGCAGCCGTGAAATAGGTTAATGCAGTCCTAGGATACATCAGGTGAGGTATTTCCAGCAGACACATGAAAGGGCTAGTACTGTTATACAAGGCACTGATGAGACCTCATCTGAAATACACCTCTACCTTCTGCCCTTCAAGTCTGTGAGTCTATCAACTGTGCCTTGCATTGCACAGACACTGATGGAGATCAGGGCCCCATCCTGCTGCACATGGCAAAGACCCTGACTGAGATCAGCACCCCCATTGTGCTGGGCTCTGCACAGACTGAGAGGGACGGTCCTTGCTCCAAAGAGATCACAATCCAAGTAGACAACAGGGAGGAGGAAAACAGAGAGGGGCTGTGACTTCCCCCAGGTCACCAAGCAGGTCAGGGACAGAGCCAGGAACAGACCCCGTTAACGCCAGACCCCCGTCACCCGCAGCTTGGAAAGGTCCCCAGACCCCTTTGTATTAGGCTGCAGGAAGAGGTGGTTTGTCCATGGATGCACAGGCTGTCTTGGCAGGCAGCTCAGCTGTGGTCCCTGCACACAGCTGGGGGGTGTCCCCTGGGTCAGGAGAAGTCAGTGTCCAGTCCTGTGGGGCTGTGCTCCTGGCTCATACCTCCAGCACTCACTGCTGCCCCTCCCTTACCAGCTGCACTGTTCAGCCAGCCCCAGGCCTCAGGGAGGTCACTGCCCCCCGTCCCCCATCTCCTGCAAGCCTTCAAACAGGGACATGGTGCACCAGTGCCAGAGTGCACTAGTGTAAATTCTGTCTGTACTAAGGGTTTGCACCAGTGCCTAAAACACCAGGGTGGCAGAGACCTTCAGTGCCCAAAACAGCAGTACGGTGGCACTAGAACTGGATCTAGTTCTAGCTCCATCACGAACAGCCTGGGTGACCTTGGACACGTCAATGTTTCTCCTCCCAACTTTAGCTGCCACTCACTGGGGTCTCCTCTCTCTCCAGAGCTGCTCACCACTACAGTCTGTGTGGGTGTCCCCAGAGCTAAGGCAGGTCAGTTCTGGAATAGTCTTACAAGGGGGCTGGGGAGTCTCTTTCCCTGGAAGTTTTTAAGAACAAGTAGGACAAAGCTCTGTCGGAGATAATCTACAGATACTTGGTCCTGTCTTGGCAGAGAGAGCTGGACATGACAACATCTTGAGGTCCTGTCCAGCTCTACATTTCTATGATGTTATGCAATATAGATACATAAAAAACAACAAGATGAAACCAAATAAAAACATGGTGTCAGGCCATTCAAAAAACAACAACAAAAAACTACACTGTACAGCATAAAATGACACAATACTAAGGAGAAGAAAGCAACGCAAAGCAAACTAACACACCTTAGGATAAAAGTACACAATGCAAAAGAGCTCAACTCAATCCAACACAACAAAGACACCAAACAAGCTGAGGCAAAACAATGCACCATAAAACTATGCAACACAACATGGGGCAATCCCAGTTCCAAATGGCACCATGCAAAGCAGCTCAGCGTAGAACAGGACACAGCACAAAAGAGAATTATTTCAATGTAGGCCTGGAAGGGATCTTGAGAGGTCGTCTACTCCAGCCCCCTGTGCTGAGGCAGAACCAAGTGTTAGGATATAGATATTCAGGCCTGTCTGCAAAGGCCTGTACTTTAAGAATGTAGGTGTATTCTTATCACTTAGCTAGTTATAGAGGTATAAAAGAAGGAATCAAAGATCACTGTCTGTGGAATGGCCTTCTCTTACTGCGACAGGCAAAGGCCTTCAGCCAGTACAGTGGTGCGACATGATCTGGGTCGGGGTCAGTGCAGTGCCAGACCCAACGGGGACACAGATCTCAGTCGAGGTCTCTGAAGTGCCCAGCACAATGGAGGCAGCGGTTTGGGTCGCAGTCGTTCACTGCCTGGCACAAGGGGGGCCGTGATCTCGGTCCAGGTCTCAGTTTTACCTGGCACAACAGTGGGGTCTGATCTCACCTCAGGTCTCTTCAGCGCCTGGCAGAACAGGGCCCAGATCTCAGTTGGGGTCTCTGCAGCACCTGGCAGAACAGGGCCACGCTCAGTACGATAAGAGCCCTGATCCCAGTCACACACCTGGAGAGAAAAGCGGGAAGATTTTTGAGCATTAGATATCAGTATTTCAGACCTGAGAGAAAATGGGGCACAAACTAAATATTTGCCAATATAAGAGAGAAGCACCAACATCTGGGAGATTTTGTGTCACCATTTAACAGTTGAAAGGAAAAGATGGGAAATTGGAGGGGATTATACAAGGATATTGAATCAACAACAGAATGGGATGGATTCTTCTTGCCCCACACTCACATGGCCGGCAGGGAGCCCTGGGTGATGTCTTTTCACAGGGGAAAGGAGTGGGGCTGGAGTGAGAAAGTCACTATCAGTGGGGAGGGCCTGGCAGTGGGGTCTGGGAATGTGACTAGCAAATGGTGGGGGGTGCAGTGTATATTGGAAAAGGAGTAAAAGAAATGCAAACAAAACATGGTACTTAATTAAAATCCTGTTAGGGCTCCAAAAGGAGCATAGTAGATTGTGCTTCTTTTTCAGATCTTTTGAGCAGTGTTTTGGAGCAGAAGATGAAAGTGAACAGTAATAAGAACCCCGGTGGAAGTGAAATGTGTCCCTTTTGAAACAGTCTCTGAGCTGCTGATAGCTTTGAATCCAGAGGCCAGCCAAGAAAGACTCTGTGTGGATGCAAATTACCCAGCTGATGGAGGAAGGAGGAAACTGCCATTTGCAGCACAAAGAACCTGAGAATAATGAATGCATGTGGTCAGCAAACAAGCTACTAGAAGACTCAGATTATGGCCCTCCAGAAAAGGGAGGTGAAAAAACAAGTCAAGCCTGAAAATAAGGGGGACAGGTTAACCCTAAGGAGCGTGTGTGTGTGTGTACAGAGCAGAAATCTGAAGCTGTGGGAAACTGAGGCACGCCACCTCATAAATTTCATAAATGATCAGTGAGTGGGGTAATTCACTAGCCTGACTATAGAACAGAACAAGGCCAGCCTGAAGGTAATTCTTCTGTTTTTCCTGCAATTAGCAAGGACATTTGTAAAAGGAATTGGTATTATTATTAAGAAATAATATGATCCCACCAGGGGGGTGGAAATTGTTTCTTTTGTTTTTCAGACACTCTACAACCATGCTGGTGCCAGCGGAAGAATAACCCAGAATACAATGGATCTATGTTTTGTGATGTTTGTCTGTGGTGTTGGTCTTGCTGCTAGCATGAGGTGGGTGGGGGATGGCTCCAAAAGGCTGACCTGGGGGGAGAGGAAGATGTGTGTGGGAATGCAAAATGCTCAACTGGGAGGCCAGCACCTGGGTAATGGCTACTATGGTGCCTGGAAATAGAACGGCAACTAAGGTGGGCCCCACAAGCCCTATGGGAATAATGAGAAGGGGAGGAGCTCACTGGGAATCAATGGAGGGGTGATGAAAAATGGTGCACATCAAAGGAAATGTTTGGCCGTGCCCCTCTCCTATGACTATGCAGGAGCAGGATCCATGGCCTATGGCAAGGGGTGGACAATTGGGTGTACTGTGTATGAGGGGTTTTGCTGGAAATGTACATATTTCTGGGGGCACAATTACACCAGCCCCAACCAAACTACACACATCTATATGCTGCTATCTGGACTTTGGTGCACAAATGGATCTGTAAATCTTATTGCTGTGAATAATTGCCTATTTAGCCTTTGAGCTTTTTGTGGCAAGGTCTCTCTGTCCCTGTGGGCATGTCCACACTGCAGTCAGACACCGGCGGCTGGCCCGTGCCCGCTGACTTGGGCTCACACGGCTCAGGCTGTGGGGCTGTTTAATTGTGGTGTCCATGTTCCGGCTGGGGCTGCAGCCCAAGGTCTGGCACCCTCCCACCTCGCAGGGTCCTACAGCCTGGCCCCAGCCCGAGCCCAGACATCTACACTGCAATTAAACAGCCCCTTCACCTGAGCCCTGTGAGCCTGAGTCACCTGGCATGGGCCAGCTGGGGGTTTTTAGTGGCAGGGTAGAGATACCCTTGGTGTCTGTTCAGCACCTGTCACAATGGGGACCCTGATCTTGGTCAGTGTCTGTGCAGAGCCCTGCGCAACAGGGGCCTGACTTCAGTCGGGGACTCTGCAACTCCCAGCATTACAGGATCCCGGATTTTGTTTAGGGCCCCTGCAGCATCTGGCAAAATGTGGGGGCAGGATCTGTCAGGGTCTGTGCAGTGCCCAGTATAGTGGTGGGGCGTGATCTGGGTCAGGGTCAGTGCAGGCCAGGCCCAACAGGGACACAGATCTCAGTCGAGGTCTCTGAAGTGCCCAGCACAATGCAGGCAGCGGTTTGGGTCACAGTCATGCGCTGCCTGGCACAAGGGGGGCCGTGATCTCGGTCCAGGTCTCAGTTTTACCTGGCACAACAGTGGGGTCTGATCTCACCTGGGGTCTCTTCAGTGCCTGGCAGAACAGGGCCACGCTCAGTACGATAAGAGCCCTGATCTCAGTCACACACCTGGAGAGAAAAGCGGGAAGATTTTTGAGCATTTGATATCAGTATTTCAGAACTGAGGAGAAAATGGGGCACAAACTAAATATTTGCCAATATAAGAGAAGCACCAACATCTGGGAGATTTTGTATCACCATTTAACAGGTGAAGAGAAAAGATGGGAAATTGGAGGGGATTATACAAGGATAGTGAATCAACAACAGAATGGGATGGATTCTTCTTGCCTCACACTCACATGGCCGGCAGGGATCCCTGGGTGATGTCTTTTCACAGGGGAAAGGAGTGGGGCTGGAGTGAGAAAGTCACTATCAGTGGGGAGGGCCTGGCAGTGGGGTCTGGGAATGTGACTAGCAGGTGGGGGGGGGGGGGGGCTGCTGGGTTGGGCAGGTGGGGGAGGGGAAGTAGCTGGGACTAGGAAACCTGGGGCTGGGCCGTCTCGGGTGGGGTGGGGCACTTGATCCTCCCTTCCTTTCCTGGCCCTTCCCAGGCCCCGTTGCCAGCAGAGAGTGGCCCCCCCAGCGCAGCCCAGAGGTGTCCCTGTCTCAGGGCCACCCCAGCCTCTGCCCATTCACCCTCTGCCCAGCTCAGAAATCACTCGGGGGAACTATTTCCCACCCGCACAAGGACAAATCCCTACAGGTGGAAATGGGGGAAGCCCCCCAAACCTGAGATCTGAACTGGCCATTGGCGAAGGGGAGAGAAAATGGGGCACAATCGGGAGGGGGGGGGACAGGGAACTTCTCAGGGGTTGGGGGAGGGGGGTCACCCTGGGCGCTGTTCGTGGCTCTCTAGGGAGAAAGGGGGCAGGACGGGAGAGGAGGGGGGTCCCCACGGGAGGGGGCAGCGGTAAATCCGAGGGGATCTCAGCCCCCCCTTTCTCTCCCCGCTCCTCGGGGGTCACCCGCCCCCCCCGGCCATGTCCGGGCTGCACAGACATTTCCCGCCCGCCTCTTTCCGAGCCCCCCCAGCCCGGTCTCACCCCCCCACACCTGGCTCCACGCAGGGACCCCAGTGGGGCCGGGCCCCTCCCCCCGGCACCCCCCGCGGGGCCCCAGGGCAGAGTCTGGCCGGGCCCGGGGGGCGCTGGGCTCCTGCGGGGGCAGCAGCTGCGAGCCCCCCGCGGGCGCTGCCCCCCCTCCCAGGAGCAGATCCCGGCGCTGCGAGATGCCGGGTCCCGCCCCCCGGGCACTGGGGCAGAGTCACCACCCGGCCCCGCCCCCGGGGCTCGCTCCGGGACCTGGAGGCTGCAGCTCTGCAGCGGGGCGGGCGGAGCCCGGGGCGGCCCCAGGGCGGCTCCAGCGGGGCAGGGCCCGGGCGGGTTAATGAAGGGCTCTCCTGCCGCGATCTGCGCATGCCCAGAGCTCCAACGGCACCAACCCTTCTCCGACCCCGGGAGAGGCTCCAACGGCTCCGCGCGAGCCAGGCAGAGCCGCAGCGCCCAACGCTCCTTTGCAGCCCGGCTCCGCCTCCTCTGCCGATGTCACTTCCGCTTCCAGGAGAGTCAGGAACTACATCTCCCAGCCTGCCCCAGGGCCGCTTCCGCGCTCTTCCTCCCGGGTAACGGAGGGTTTCAGCAGCTGTTACTGCGCATGCTCCATGCGAGCCCCGCTGGGGGCGGGAGAACAAAGCTGCTGCTGCTGCCGCCTCCGCATGAGCCGGGCCCGGGCTGAGCCGCTGCTGCTCCCCGGGGGGGGGGGGGGGTCTGTCTGGGGGGGCGGGAACGTGACTCTGCCCCGGGGAACCGGGGAGAAGCCTCGGAGCCGCCTCGGGCCCAGCGCAGCCGCAGCAGGATCCGTCCATCCCCCACACACACACACTGGGATGGGGGGGAGCCCGGCAGTGGGTCCCGGGGGGGGAGGGGGAGAAGCCAGAGTTGGGGGGGAAGGTCAGTGGGACATGGGGGGGGGGGGGGTTGAATTGTCTCTGGGCAGCCAGGAAATTCCCCGGGCGGGCGAAGGGGGGTTAATTGGATCCTGTCCCTGTTTGTATCACTTGCCTCTCGCCCCCGATACAAATTCTCTCTAGTTCTGCCCCTTTTCTCGCTCAGTGTCTCACACGGGGCTATAAAATCCGGCGAGATTCGCCCCTTTCCCCGCCAATGAGCCGCTCTCCCGTCTCCCCCATTTCCCCCTGGTCTCTCCAGGATTCTGATTTTCCACCTTCACTTGCAGTTTGTGACGCATTTTCTCTGCAAATCTCAAAGGTTGATATAAAATACCCTAAACATTTGCTCCACTTCTCTCTACTTGTCTATTTCTAATTGAATATGCCCTGAGATTTTCCTGTCTCTCTAATTATAAAATAAAAAGAAAATCTCAGATTTACACCTTTTCTCAGCTTCTTGAACATGGATATAAAATGTTTGCAAATGTTGCCCATTTCCTCTCTATTCATTTAACAAATACTGATGTGAAACACTGACATTTTACTGCACATCAGATATAAACTGATATAAAATCCCTTTGATTTTCCACTTTCCTCTCTATTATCTGCAAAAATAGAGCCAAAATCTCTCAGATTTCCCCCCTTTCTCTTTCACTTCTACGTTATTATCAAATATCAATTAAAAATCCTTTCATGTTTGGGGCTGTTCCCCATGTCTCTCAATCCCAGCAACTTCTCCTTTCTTGGAGGAAACCTGTTGCCCTGAATCACTGTCCATCCTGGAGGTTGCAGGGGGTTAAATTTCCCAGTGTTGATCTTTCCCCTCTCCTTTGAGAGCCATTTCTTCCCCCCTCCCCTTTACCTCTGTTAAAATGTTTGCGGATGAAAGAGACCAGCCACATCTTTAATACCCATCAAAGCCAGAGGCCTCCCCCTGTTTGGGGCTCAGTGGTTCCCAGCTGGTAATGGGAGAGTTGGCTGGACCCTTTTTTTTTTCCTCCAGCTGGCATGGGATGAGGAGGTCTCTGTGAGTGCAGTGTGGGTCCAGAAGTATCCCAAACCCCATAGCAAATGGCCTCTGTGAGGGGTTGATTCCCCCTGTGCTAAGATGCAGCCACTTCTGGGGTGGATCCATGGTGGCCGTTATTTGCTAGTGACAGGCCATGGACTTTTCTTACCTTTCTTGCCCTCCAGAGCTTCCATTCTCCTGTTCAAGAGGCATCCCCCAGGGCTCCCTCTGCCTGTGTGACTGGCCAGCAGGGGGCAGTGATAACTCTCTATCCACTTCGCAGACACTCTGAGGTAACAGTGTTGTGCAGGGTGGGGGGAGGTATCTGTGGGAGGAGATTGCAGGGGGTACCAGTCAGGTTGGTGGGTTCTGGAGGTTTGGGGTAGTTCTGATGTGCCCATCCCTGAGGCTGTGGGTCCTGGAGGTGGGTATCGCTGGGGCCTGTTTTGGCTGCAGAACAGCCGGGGTGAGTGTCTCTTGGGGAGGCGGGACAGGGGGTTAGAGGGAGCCTGGTGCTGTGCCAGGGGCTCTGTCTGGGCTTCCCCGGCTGGCTCCTAGGATCGCTGCCCTACCCAGTGCGCAGAGCTGGTGGAGGGGATCCCTGGCACTAGGTCAGGGGATGCCAGGGAAGCAGAGTGAGGGGTCCCACTGAAAAGCATCAGTGGGTCCTGCTGGGTGGAGGAGGGGGTCCCAGGCAAATGGCAGGGCAGATCCTGCTGGGGGGAGTCCTAGGCAGGCAGTGAGGAACTGAGTTCCCAGTGGGCGGGTCCCTGGCTGCTGGGGGCTCTTGGTGGGGGGGGATTCCCAACCTGACAGTCATGGTCTGGTGGGGCTTCCCTGGCTGGTGGGGCTTTGAGGGGTATCTGGGGTCCCTGGCTGGGGACTCTGGGGGCTGCGTCCCAGGGAATAGCAGCTGGGCCCCTGGCTGGGGGAACTTCTACTAACCATGATCCTTCTCTCTGATCAACTCGTGCCAGAGTCCTGGCTCCAAGCACTGCCGGGCATTCCCCAGTCACAGGCCCTGTCACTGTGATAACTTTCTATCCACTTATCAGTCACTGTGAGTGTGAAATCACAGATTTTGCTTTTCTCCTCTTTTGAAAACTACAGGAACTGTTGGTTCAGTTTAGAAAATTTGTGCCCCCAGTCCTGAGAGCAGCAAGGGGGCATCACGGTGAGAGAACAAAGAGGGACCCCTTGTCTCTCCCAGCAGATCCATCACACACCTACTAGCCAGAGGCTGATACAACCCCATGGTGGGGAACCCAACACCCTCCCCACTGCCAGCAGCTGGATGTGAGGGGCTGGGACATCTTCCCTACACCTCCCTGTGGGTGCCCCCTTTCCATGTCACACCAGCCCCTGGATTCAGCACTGGACGTCTGGTCAGTTTTCCCTGATCCACCCTGCCCAGGGGGTTGGTTTCTCTATTTCCTGTTTTACAAATTAGGGAATTTTCTCCCCCAACACCCAAGTGTTTGTTCCAAGGATCTAGGCCCACGTTAAACAAGCTCCAGCAGGTTTGTCACACTCTGTCCCCCTCCCTTTCCTCACCCAGGGTATTCCCTGCCCCCTCCAGCCCTAACTCCCCAGAAGTTGCCACCTCTTCAGTATTTCCTGCCCCTCCTCCTCCAGCAGGAACCCACCAGCAACCCCCCAATAACCCCTACCTGAGCTGGCTCCACTGCAGCCAGAGAAGGCCGCCCGGCTTTCCTGTGCCCTGCAATCCTCCCCCGCTCCCAGCCCCTTCCCCTGCCCTGCAACCCCACACCCCCGGGCTGCAGCGCTCGCCAGGGCGGGCTGCATCCCTGGGATCCAGCTGACACCCAATGCAGGGGCTGGGAGCTGCTGCACCAGCCCCTACCCCTCTCCTGCACCCTCCGGGCTGAGGCGGGTCCCCGCGTGTCCCAACCCCCCAGCTCTGCCGCTCCCTGGGAAAAGGCCGGGGGGGGGGGGTCTGAGAGGCACCGGCTAGGAGAGGGGGCGGGGTCGGGGGAAAGGATGAGCGGTGGGGGGAGGGTCTGGCTGGACCGGGGGACCTCCCTTCCCTGGGCTGGAGAGGGCGGAAGCGCCCTAGGGCAGGCTGGGAAATGTAGTTCCTGACTCGCCCTGGACCGGAAGTGACGTTGGGAGGCGAGACCGAGCCGAGCTGCAAACGCGCGCGGGCCCCTGCGGCTCTGCCTGGCTCGCGCGGGGCCGTTGGAGCCTCTCCCGGGGCCGGTGTAACAGCTCCCGATTCCAGCGCGCGGGGGAGGGGCGGTGTGAGGGGACGGGGGGGATTTTATGGGACCCTCCAGTGCACCCGGGCAGTGACGGTCCCCCCCCCGCCGCACTCTCACACGGGAGCCCGGGGGGGGAGGGGCAGGTGCGAGACACGGACACAAACTCACCTCCCCCCCGGGGGGGGTTTCACGCCCCCCCAGCGCTACGGAGCCCGCATCGGGAGACCCGCCCAGAGCGGGGGGGGGGGGGGTCTCGGGCCCAGGTGTCTGTTCCCCGCGCACCGCTCGGCTCTTACCGGTTCCGCCGCGCGCCAGGAGCCTCCCACCGCAGCGGCAGGAAGTGACGCGCCCCGGGGGACGAGTCACGTGACAGGTCCGGTGTAGTGACAGAAACAGCCAGCGCTCCGGATTCGCTACTTGGGGCAAATCGCAGCGGGGGGGCGGGGCTGCCAGGGGCTGAGCGGGGCAGAAATTCACTGGCGGGGGGGTCGAGCTGCTGCAGGGGGCGGCGGGGGAGGGGCCGGGGGGGAAATGGGGGGGAGCCGCTGCCAGACCCTGTGCGGGACAAACCCCCGTTTGGGGGGAGAGGGGAACAGGGGCCCCTCGGGCCGAGCCCCCCGCTGCGCGCGCAGATCTGGGGGGGTCGGGCGGGGGGGGCACCGGCTGTCTCGGTTCTGCCGCGTGTCAGCCCGGGGGGGCGGGTTCCCGGGGCTCCAGGCACCGCCCCCCCCCGCCGGTCCGAGCCCCGACCCCGCCGCGCCGCTCGGTCTGTGCCAGCGCTGCGGGGCGG
This sequence comes from Mauremys mutica, assembly GCF_020497125.1. Lineage (NCBI taxonomy): Eukaryota > Metazoa > Chordata > Testudines > Geoemydidae > Mauremys > Mauremys mutica. The sequence goes on from NW_025423061.1 coordinate 24,144, forward strand.
CCCCTGCTCCGGCCGGGAGCCCGAGTGCGGGACACACCGGCCAGACCCCCCCGCCCCCCCCGACTCTGCCTCCCGCCCTGGGACTGTGGGAAAGTGTCTGTGTCCGTGTGAAACCCCCGCAGCCCCTTCCCCTGGTGCAGCGCCGAGCTGCCAACTCCCCCCCCAGCCCGTGTGTCCGCACCCCCCCTGCACCCCCATCCCCTGCCCCAGCTCAGAGCCTGCCCCCCTCACTCACCCTCCCCATAGCCTGCACCCCTCCCGCCCCCCAACTCCCCTCCCGAGCCCGCGTGTCCGCACCCCCCTGCACCCCCATCCCCTGCCCCAGGTCAGAGCCTGCCCCCCTCCCTCAACCTCCCCATAGCCTGCAACCCTCCCGCCCCCCACCTCCCCTCCCGAGCCCGCGTGTCCGCACCCCCCGCACCCCCATCCCCTGCCCCAGCTCAGAGCCTGCCCCCCTCACTCACCCTCCCCATAGCCTGCACCCCTCCCGCCCCCCAAGGCCCACCCGAGCCCGCGTGTCTGCACCCACCTGCACCCCCATCCCCTGCCCCAGGTCAGAGCCTGCCCCCCTCACTCAACCTCCCCATAGCCTGCACCCCCCCCCCCCCCACTCCCCCCCCGAGCCCGTGTGTCCGCACCCCCCTGCACCCCCATCCCCAGCCCCAGCTCAGAGCCTGCCCCCCTCACTCAACCTCCCCATAGCCTGCACCCCTCCCGCCCCCCAACTCCCTTCCAGAGCCTGCGTGTCCACCCCCCCTGCACCCCCATCCCCTGCCCCAGCTCAGAGCCTGCACCCCTCACTCAACCTCCCCATAGCCTGCAACCCGCCCGCCCCCCAACTCCCCCCCAGAGCCCGCGTGTCCGCCCCCCCCTGCACCCCATCCCCTGCCCCAGCTCAGAGCCTGCCCCCCTCACTCAACCTCCCCATAGCCTGCACCCCTCCCGCCCCCCAACTCCCTCCCAGAGCCCGTGTGTCCCCACCCCCCTGCACTCCCATCCCCTGCCCCAGCTCAGAGCCTCCCTGTGGATCACCCCACTCAAGGAGCGTTTGTTCTAGGCAGCAAGCCGGCTAGACAGGGAAACAGATGCTGCTCCCAAAGCTACACTCAGTTTTTCAGAAATTAGTCGACTTCATGGCCAGAAGAGACCATTAGAGCATCTAATCCGACCCCCTGCATATCACAGGCCTCCTGTAGGACACCATAGCTACTTTTGGGGCAAACACATTCCAGAAAGGCATCTAGTCTTCATTAAATGACATCAAGAGATGGAGAATCCACCACTTTCCTTGGTAGCTTGTTCCTGTGGTGAATCATCCTCGCTGTTGAATATTTGTGCCTTTGTTGTAATATGAATTTGTCTCTTTTCATCTTCCAGCCATTGGGTCTTGTTAGGCCTTTCTCTGCTCGATTAAAGAGGCCTTTAATACCCAATAATTTCTCTCCATTAAGGCACTTCAACACTTCAATGAAGTCACCTTTCAATCTTCTTTTGATCAGCTAAGCAGGTTGAGCTCTTTCAATAGCTCACTAGAAGGTATTTTTCTCCAGCCCTCAGAACATTTGGTGGCTCTTTGCTGCCCCAGCTCCAATTTCACAATATCTTTTTCACATGAGGACACCAAAACTGGAGGCAGTATTCCAGTATCAGTCTCACTGATGCCATGTCACCTATTGTAATGTTATTGACATAATCTGTAACTGTATAGATCACTGTTGCGACCACGGTTCTATATTTGCAGCCAATATTGTAGAAAGGTTGTCGTGTAAGAGGTCTATGGAGTGGTTCTGATTGGCTGATTATAATGATGCTATCTCTAGATGTGTATCATTTTTGTAGTTGACGTTATGAATATTGGCTCTATGCTGCCTGTATTTCAAACTTGTGCTCTGCTTCCAGGGAACACCCCAGACAAGTTGGTGTCAGTTCTGCCTAGAACGAATGCTCCTTGAGTGGGGTGATCCACAGGGAGTAGCTCAAACCTTCACAGTGCCTGGCCAGGGGCAGGACATTAGCCCAGCGAGGGAGGGGTGTGGCAGTGACATCACAAAGGCCTTTTGCAGGACCTCAGACTATTGGTCCAAGGTGGGGAGGTGGTGACCTCACAGAGAGATGCTGACATCAGCCAGGCAGGACAGGGGCGAGGGGCCAGGGAAACCTCAGAGACCCCTGTGGCTTTGCTTCAGCAAGTCTCCTTCTCCAGGTCTCTCTTTGAGGACTGAGAGAGTATTCGGGTTCACGGATGTGAGCGCCAGGAGGAACCTCTTTCGAGTTTTCTCCTTCCCTTTTAGTGATTTTACTAGAAAACAGCCGTCCCTGTTTAGAAGGTAAGAGCCTCCTCGAGGTTTGAAAGCTGTTCAGTCTGATCCATCTGGTGAGAGTTAAATTCTAGGCATGGAAAACACAAGCTTAAGGAGGCCGAATTTTATTCTGAATTTTATTTGATTCCCACCAGTGACCTGGGCCATCCTTTGGGCTCTCTGGTGAGAACCCTCAGCCTCCCTTCCTCAGTCTCTACCCTGATTGGCTGAGCAGGGGGTTATTGACAGGGAGGAGAGTCAGCTCCTTGTTGTTCTCTTTCAAGACCAAGGAAATAAGTCAGAACCAGTTACATGTTTGATGAATTTTGCTGCTTCTCTGCATTAATGGTCTCTGAGCAGTTCATGATTCTCTCTAACGTTGCAGTTCTCCTCAAATACTTGCTGAATAATTCCTGTGCACTGTTGTTGGGCTGGAGCTCATCAGAGCACTTTATTCAGGTCATTCAATGTCTGAAATTCAAGGTTAGTTTGAAAATCGGGGCTCTTGGGTCCTATTCCCAACTCTGCCACTGACTGGCCGTGTGACCTAAGACAAGTCAATTCTCCTTTCTCAGCCTCAGCTTCTCCCTCTTTCAAGTAGGGATAATAATGATCCTCTCCTACCTACCTCATGGTGGGTGAAGGATGGGGATCCATTGGAGAGTGTCACTAGGAGTAGTGCATAATATGAGGTGTCCTATCACGTTTACTCAGAGCAGATTATGACATAATAGAATAGCTGAAAGTCTATTTTATTTGTATTTTTTTATTTTTAAATTGTTAAGAGCAGCAACGACTTAGCTCAGATTGAAGCATCTTATCTAATTTTTGAGATCTAAGTGTCTTCTCTTTGTGTGTGACGAGACAATCTAACACACTGTGACAAACAGGAGATGCTTTTGTTTTGCAACAAAATCTTTTTGCAAAGAATTTTCATCCAACTTGTTATGATTCCGAGAAACAAACTGGTTTAGTCTGAATGGGATTTTCTGACAGAAATGGTTTAAATGAAATTTCCCCACCATTTCAATTCCTGGGCTCTATCCCCGCCTCTGGAGTTTTTTGTCTGTTAGAACAGGAGTCGGAACAGGTGGCTTGTCTTTCTGGCTCTGCCACTGCCTTGCTGTGTAGGCCCTTGGGTAGGTCATTTCCCTTCTCTGGACCTCAGGCTCCTCCCCATCTGCCCAATAGGAACAGGGACAATTCTCGAGCTCTGGGCAGTCGTGAGCCTGAGTGAGATAAGGGGCGATAAAGCCCTCTGTGAAGGAGAAAGGGGAGTTTCACGGTGTTTTAGCACCAAGGAATTCTAAAGTTTGCTAAAATGTCTAGTCTGTGGAAAACAAGAAATGGTCGGGGCCAAGCCTTTTAACCACTGCCTTTTCTAAAGCCCATTCAGGGATGTGAGTCTCTGTCTTTTAGGTACCTGGGGTTCTTTGCCAGCAGGAGAGAAGAGGTTCCTGCCTCCATTTTTGTGGCCTTAACAAACCAGGTGTTGTGCCCCAGTTCTCGTCTGAGATCCCTGAAAAAGAACATCTTCCCATCCATGAACAAGACAGGACCTATCTTTGAAAGGGGAACAAAGAGACCCCTGGGACGTGCAGACTAGCCAGCTTCACTTCCATACCTGGAGAGATCCTGGAATACATTCTTAAACACTCAGTTTGTCAGCAGCACCTACAGGAGAATTTGGTTCTTAGGACGAGTGAGCATGGATTTGTCAAGAACAAATCATCCCAAACCCAGCCTCTTTCCTTCTTTGGCAGGGTTCCGGGCCTAGTGGAGGTGGGTAAACAGTATGAATGATGATTTGGAAAATGGAGTGGAGAGCATGCTTCTAAAATGTGCAACTGACACCAAGCACTTTGGAGCACAGGACTGGAATCCAAAATGCCCGTAACAAATTGGAGACTTGGTCTCCTTGAGCCAAACCCCATGGCTGGGCCCCTCTCTCTAGACTGGGCTGACGTGAAACCCCAGAGCCAGACACTCCTCCTGGGCCGTGCGCTCCGACCTTGAATGGTCAGATGCTGCTTAGCGCTGTCAGAGCAGCTTTGTCTGGGGGATTCTCCCTGCTCTTTCCAATAGTGGGAAGGTACGAAATCCCCATTTGCCTGCTGGGGACGGAGCCCTAGAGGGGGGAGCAACTTGCCCAGAGTCCCCCAGGAAAAGGAAAACAACCAGCAGTGGAACCAGTAGGAAACCCAGCAATGGAACTCAGGAGTCCTGGGGGTGTGCTAGGGTGACCAGATGTCCCAATTTTGGGGTCTTTTTCTTATCTAGGATCCTATTACCCCCCACTCCCTGTCCCAATTTTTCACACTTGCTGTCTGGTCACCCTCGGGTGTGCACATGTGGGGTCCCAGCTGTTCCCTGCCCCCCTCATTGAAGCAGGTGTGCAGGGTTACTGCCCTGGGAACTGCAGGGCACCAGTGGCCATGGGGCTGGCTGGAGGCAGGGCAGAGGCTGGCTGGAGGTAGGGTCTGGCTGCTGGCAGGGCAAGGGGTGCGGGGCTGGCTGGAGACGGGTGTGTGGGGCTGGCTGGCTTCAGGCAGGGACGCGGGGGGGTGCATCAGGGGTTGGCAGGGCTGGAGACAGAGGAGTGCGGGACTGGCTAGCTTCAGGCAGGCGGGTGTGGCAGGAGTTGGCTGGAGACAGGGCAGGGTGTGCACGGCTGGGGGTGTGTGGGGGCTGGCTGGCTTTGGGCAGGGCCACGGGGGTGCAGCAGGAGTTAGCTGGAGACAGGGCAGGGGGTGTGGCAGGGGCTGGCTGTGGGCAGGGGGTGTGGAGCTGGCTGCAGGCAGGGCAGGGAGGACGCAGCTGGTGCGGGCAGGGCATGGGGTGCGGGGCTGCCTGCAGACAGGGGCTGGCTGCAGGCAGGGCATGGGGTGCAGGGCTGGCTGCAGACAGGGGCTGGCAGCTGGCAGGGCATGGGGTGAGGGGCTGGCTGCAGACAGGGGCTGGCAGCTGGCAGGGCATGGGGTGCGGGGCTGGCTGCAGAGAGGGGCTGGCAGCTGGCAGGGCATGGGGTGAGGGGCTGGCTGCAGACAGGGGCTGGCTGCGGGCAGGGCAGGGGGTGCGGGGCTGGCTGCAGACAGGGGCTGGCTGCGGGCAGGGCAGGGGGTGCGGGGCTGGCTGCAGACAGGGGCTGGCTGCGGGCAGGGCAGGAGGTGCGGGCAGGGCATGGGGTGCGGGGCTGGCTGCAGGCAGGGCAGGGGGTGCGGGGCTGGCTGGAGGCAGGGCAGGGGGGTTCAGCAGGGGCTGGCTGGAGCCGGGGCGTGCGGGGCTGGCTGGAGACAGGGGCTGGCTGCAGGGAGGGCAGGGGGTGGAGGACTCGCTGAAAATGTCCTGAGAGGTATTTTAAGGTGAAGATAACACCATGGTTACCAGTTGACTGGCACATCCTGGGTTAAAGAAAGGAAGGGACCTGGAGTTAATAGTCTGAAGTATTTGTGTTACCAGCCCTGTCACTGTCTGACCCCCCTTCAGTGCGGAGCAGGTGTGTACGTTGCTGTGTGGAACGCACAGACTCCTGCAGAGCAGGGGCAGCTGTTTCCATGGCAGAGAGCCTGGCACTTAGGAGACTTCCTACATTTGCTGTTTTGAAGCAATTCAGTAAAATAACGGTGGAGCTACAATGTCCGGTCCAAAATTTCAGCCCCCCTGGTGCAAAAACGTTATTTTAGGATCTAAACAGGAGGCTTCCAGCGCTAGGACACCTGACCAGAGAGCTCAGTGGGGACGTAACAGCTGCTGACTCTGAGGGTCCTGGGCTTAATCCACTTGCAGGTGGAGGTGCTTTGATTTATTTGATGGATAATGAGGAAGGTGAAGATTTAATTGCAGGTATTTTTAGTAAATGTCATGGACAGATCACGGGCAAAACCCAAAAGCTCATTGCCCATGACCAGGCCATGACTTATACCATAAATACCCCTCATTGAATCGTGGGGAGGGAGGCCCAGGGGGTCTGTGGCACCAGCTGTGGGCGCAGGGAGTCCAGGGGGCCTGTGGCACCATGTACTGGGGGAGAAGCCCCGGGGACCCACTGCCACCCCAGATGCTGCCAGATGAGGGGAGCCCCAGAGGCCAGCCCTGCTCCGGCCACCTCGGGACAGGTGCCAGGAGCCACTGAGCTGTGGCTGCTCCTGCCACCCTTGGAACCACTGCTCAAGCTGCCCCCAGGCCAGCTGCTGGGGCAGCCACGGAGTCAGCCGCAGTGGCCACTGCAGAAGTCACAGAATCTATGACTTGTGCAGCCTCCGTGACACAGAGGGATCCCTAATAAAGAGACAAACCCCTCCCTGCTGTGACTGCAGTTCCTGGAAGGAAAGAGAAGAACAGAAAGTGAAGAAAGAAGGAAAGAGAGAGATTCCCTGTCACCTCTCTCCCCTGCTCCCTCCCCCTTGTATTCTGTAACCCCACCTCACTGGGTTCCCTGTGCTGGTGCCATGGGGGTGACACTAGAGTTCTGGGGATTTGGGGGGAGGGGAAGGGGGCTCTTCACTTCTCAGAATTTCACACAAATTTGTCTTTGGGCTGAAATTTCTCCTGTGGGGCCTCTCAGTCAGAGCTGTACCCCAACCCCTTCAGTGGGTGTGTGTGTAAATTGCAGAGCAGGCAGAGAAGTGGCCCATAAAGGGTCATATTGATCTGGTGACTGGTTCTGATAGGGTCACGCGTCCTCTGACACAGGCTCATGTGCCGAACATGGGAGCTCTGGCTTGCCCTAAATGCTGTAGAGTGTGAGTTCCTGGGAAAGGGCAGGGGAGAGGGAGCAAGAGGAGAAAGGCAGAGACATTGGAGATGAGGAATTGGGGGGTGAAGGAGAGAACAGAGAGACAATAAATGATTGAAGCAGAACAGGTGTCCCAACTCCATCTTGCTCATCACAGGTGTTCAGAGAGACAGGTAGTTGCAGGTTTTCCAGTGTCAAGTCTGAACTTTGATTCTAACAATGTGCGTTGAAATATCAAGGGGATCTCCACATACCTGATCTCTTCCCTCTCCCCTTTTTTGTATTAATTTTTATTTTGACGTGTTTGGCTTAACCGTGATCGTCCTTTTCCCCACCTGTATTGCAATTTGGGGTTTATGTTTATTTTGCCTCCCTTTTGTTCATGTCATTATAATTGTAACAGCAAAGGAATCTGCAGGAGCAAAAACTGACTCATTTCCCCATCATGCTGGAACATCCTACAAACAGCTCACACAGCTGGAATCATAACACGCAAGGCCAGGGGATGGGAGATGCAGGTTTCCAAGGGTTATCTTTCTCAGATGACACATTCCAGCCCCTTGTGTGCCTCCATCCTGTATGACCTGCTGGACTTTGACACATTTATTGTTTCATTCTATAGATAATGTGATTGTAACACAATGTGACTGAAATTGTACCACTTCCAGATGAGGAAACAACAAAAGAGAAAAGCCATTATTGCATTGACTGGGAATCAAACCCAGATGAAGTGCTTAGAAAGCACCCATGCACACCACTATACCAATGCATCTGGCAGGAGTAGCTTTTCTGCAGGCTGTGTGTGCTGGCAGAGGGAGTGACACATGACCACAGAGTTAGTGAGCAGGGTGGATGGGCTGGAAGCTGCCTGACAGCTGGGAGCAGAGTTACCATCCCAGAGTGACTGAAAGGGGGCAAAGGTGAAAACAGATCTCATTGGGAGCTGGCCCCACACCTGCCCCACCCCTAGGAGAGGGGAACTGAAGCTCAACCTCAATCACAGAAAAACCTTTCCTGAGAAGGAAGGGGACAGCTTGTTTTAAAGACCAGGATTGTGTTTGTTCCTGCTACATATGGAGGGGCTGGGTAGTGCTGATTCCAGCCCCCAGACTCTGGGAGGATAAGGAACAAATTCTGGCTGCCAGTGACCTGCAGGAGGGAGATGATCTTTTGACAGTGACGGACGCCTCATCCTAAAGGCCTTTGTCTGCCCCCTTCCAGTGACTGTTTGGCACAGGAATGCAGCCCCCACTCCTGGGTCTCTCCTGGGGAAATAATGTTTCTGTGCAAAACACCAAAGCTTTTAACAGAAAGGAAGAAAAGGAAATGGCCACATGATGGGACTAGGACATAAGGAATGAAACACAAGATCCTTCTCCATGTGCATTGACTTTTAACCTTGTTTGCGCTGGTGTTGTATCCATGTTGGTCCCAGGGGTCCTCTGGGGCGCCGGGCATTGGCCACTTTCGGGAGAGTGGGCTAGATGAACTGGTCCGACTCAGTGTGGCTGTTCTTATGTTCTAACTGCTGGTTATGGAGGAGACGAACTTCCAGGCTACACAGAACTGAAGGGTGCTGGGTTAGCTCCACAGCTTGTCTCTTTCACCAACAGAGGTTGGTCCTCTGCAAGCTCTTACCCTCACCCACCTTGTCTCTCTTGGACTCTGAAAAGTGCTTTCTCTCCACTCCCTTTGGAGAGATGTTAAGTTTCTCTTTGGGCAACTATCAGGCTGAAGAAATTGTATTGACTGTGACACTAGAATTGAAAATTTAATATTATAAATAAATGAGTCTAAACCTGAGGTTCTGGTTTTCACATTGGTTTTTCTAACTCAGTTCCCAATTCTCTTCTAGAAAGGCCTCCAGGACGCCTGCCCAGCCCAGCAAAAGTGGCCAGGAGAAAGCCCACACTGCTGCTCTTTCAGGTACTTGAAGGCTGCTATCAAATCCCCCCTCACTCCGTCAGTCCCCAGGCTGTGGCAGTGCCTGGGATTCTTCCGTCCTAAGTGCAGCAGGATATCCTGTGAGTGATGGAAATATGGGAATAAGGAGAAGGGGAGGAGCCAATTTGTAAAAGGAATTGGTATTATTAAGAAATAATCTATCCCCACCAGGGGGGTGGAAATTGTTTCTTTGTTTTTCAGACACTCTACAACCATGCTGGCGCCAGCGGAAGAATAACCCAGAATACAATGGATCTATGTTGTGTGGTGTTTGTCTGTGGTGTTGGTCTTGCTGCTAGCATGAGGTGAGTGGGGGATGGCTTCAAAAGGCTGACCTGGGGGGAGAGGAAGAGGTGTGTGGGAATGCAAAATGCTCAACTGGGAGGCCAGCACCTGGGTAATGGCTACTATGGTGCCTGGAAATAGAACGGCAACTAAGGTGGGCCCTACAAGCCCTATGGGAATAATGAGAAGGGGAGGAGCTCACTGGGAATCAATGGAGGGGTGTGAAAAATGGTGCACATCAAAGAAAATGTTTGGCTGTGCCCCTCTCCTATGACTATGCAGGAGCAGGATCAATGGCCTATGGCAAGGGGTGGACAATTGGGTGTACTGTGTAGGAGGGGTTTTGCTGGAAATGTACATATTTCTGGGGGCACAATTAAACCACCCCCCACCAAACTACACACATCTACATGCTGCTATCTGGACTTTGGTGCACAAATAGATCTGTAAATCTTATTGCTGTGAATAACTGAACCAGGGCATATGGATAGTTAAATTTCAGTAAAATGACTGGTTAAGATATAGCTAAGCAAAACTCAGGTTTTACTATATAGTCTGCAGTCAATCAGGAAGTAAAGGGGGTGGGGAAATGGGAACAGGGACTGGGGGAACTGGGATCATGTTTTGCTAAAGGGGGAAATGGGAACAGGGGATGGGACTAGGAACAGGGACACAGGCAAGGCTCTGTGGTGTCAGAGCTGGGAAGGGGGACACTGAGGAAGGAAACTGGAATCATGATTCCTGGAAGTTCACCCCAATAAACATCAAATTGTTTGCGCCTTTGGACTATGGGTATTGTTGCTCTCTATTCATGCAAGAAGGACCAGGGAAGTGAGAGGGTGAAGGACTAAGCCCCCTAACACCAAGTATCCCTAGACATTCCCAGACTGGTGTATCTCTAACCTGGTCTTAAAAACCTCCAGTGAAGGAAATTCCACAGTCTCCCTTGGAAGCCAATGCAAGGCAAACACTGACCAAAACAACGCTGCACACACACACGCTGGGCCTGGGGTTAAGAGGAGAGGCAAGAATTCAAACAATCTGGGTTCAGTTCCGAGTTTTGCCCCAAATTCTCCACGCAAACTTGAGCAAATTACTTCAGCTCTCTGAGCTTCAGTTTCCCCATCTGTAAAATGGAGAGTCGCCTCCCACCATTGGCCTATTTAGCCTTTGAGCTTTTTGGGGCAAGGCCTCTCTGTCCCTGTGGGCATGTCCACACTGCAGTCAGACACTGGCGGCTGGCCCGTGCCCGCTGACTTAGGCTCACACGGCTCAGGCTGTGGGGCTGTTTAATTGTGGTGTCCACGTTCCGGCTGGGGCTGCAGCCCAAGCTCTGGCACCCTCCCACCTCGCAGGGTCCTACAGCCTGGCTCCAGCCCGAGCCCAGACACCTACACTGCAATTAAACAGCCCCTTCGCCTGAGCCCTGTGAGCCTGAGTCACCTGGCATGGGCCAGCTGGGGGGTTTTAATGGCAGGGTAGAGATACCCTTGGTGTCTGTTCAGCACCTGTCACAATGGGGAGACTGATCTTGGTCAGTGTCTGTGCAGAGCCCTGCACAACAGGAAGCCTGATCTCAGTCGGGGACTCTGCAACTCCCAGCATTACAGGATCCCGGATTTTGTTTAGGGGCCCTGCAGCATATGGCAAAATGTGGGGGCAGGATCTCTATCAGAGTCTGTGCAGTGCCCAGTATAGTGGTGCGACGTGATCTGGGTCGGGGTCAGTGCAGGGCCAGACTCAACGGGGACACAGATCTCAGTCGAGGTCTCTGTAGTGCCCAGCACAATGGAGGCAGCGGTTTGGGTCGCAGTGGTTCGCTACCTGCGTCAAGGGGGGCCGTGATCTCGGTCCAGGTCTCAGTTTTACCTGGCACAACAGTGGGGTCTGATCTCACCTGGGGTCTCTTCAGCGCCTGGCAGAACAGGGCCCAGATCTCAGTTGGGGTCTCTGCAGCACCTGGCAGAACAGGGCCACGCTCAGTACGATAAGAGCCCTGATCTCAGTCACACACCTGGGGAGAAAAGCGGGAAGATTTTTGAGCATTAGATCTCAGTATTTCAGAACTGAGGAGAAAATGGGGCACAAACTAAATATTTGCCAATATAAGAGAGAAGCACCAACATCTGGGAGATTTTGTGTCACCATTTAACAGTTGAAGGGAAAAGATGGGAAATTTGAGGGGATTATACAAGGTTATTGAATCAACAACAGAATGGGATGGATTCTTCTTGCCCCACACTCACAGGGCCGGCAGGGAGCCCTGGGTGTCTTTTCACAGGGGAAAGGAGGGGGCTGGAGTCACAAAGTCACTATCAGTGGGGAGGGGCTGGCAGTGGGGTCTGGGAATGTGACTAGCAAGTGGTGGGGGGGCTGCTGGGTTGGGCAGGGTGGGGGAGGGGAAGTAGCTGGGAGGGGAAACCTGGGGCTGGGCCGTCTCCATGGGGGACACTTGCTCCTCCCTCCCCTTCCTGGCCCTTCCCAGGCCCCGTTGCCAGCAGAGAGTGGCCCCCCCCAGCCCAGCCCAGAGGTGTCCCTGTCTCAGGGCCCCCCCAGCCTCTGCCCATTCACCCTCTGCCCAGCTCAGGAATCACTCGGGGGAACCATTTCCCACCCGCACAAGGACAAATCCCTGCAGGTGGAAATGGGGGAAACCCCCCAAACCTGAGACCTGAACTGGCCACTGGCGAAGGGGAGAGAAAATGGGGCACAATCGGGGGGGGGGGACAGGGAACTTCTCAGGGGTTGGGGTGGGGGGGTCACCTTGGGCGCTGCTCGTGGCTCTCTAGGGAGAAAGGGGGCAGGACGGGGGAGGAGGGGGGTCCCCACGGGAGGGGGCAGCGGTAAATCCGAGGGGATCTCAGCTCCCCCCTTTCTCTCCCCGCTCCTCGGGGGTCACCTGCCCCCCCCCGCCATGTCCGGGCTGCACAGACATTTCCCGCCCGCCCCTCCCCCCCAGCCCGGTCTCACCCCCCAGCCCCGCCCGGCCCCACGCAGGGACCCCAGTGGGGCGGGGCCCCTCCCCCCGGCACCCCCCGCGGGCCCCAGGGCAGAGCCTGGCCTGGCCCGGGGGGCGCCGGGCTCCTGCGGGGGCAGCAGCTCCGAGCCCCCCGCAGGCGCTGCCCCCCCCCCCCAGGGAGCAGATCCCGGCGCTGGGAGATGCCGGGTCCCCCCCGGACACTGGGGCAGAGTCACCGCCCGGCCCCGCCCCCGGGGCTCGCTCCGGGACCTGGAGGCTGCAGCTCCGCAGCGGGGCGAGCGGAGCCCGGGGCGGCCCCAGGGCGGCTCCAGCGGGGCAGGGCCCGGGCCGGGCCCGGGGGGGGGGGGGTTAATGAAGGGCTCTTCCGCCGCGATCTGCGCATGCCCAGAGCTCCAACGGCACCAACCCTCCAACGGCTCCGGGAGAGGCTCCAACGGCCCCGCGCGAGCCAGGCAGAGCCGCAGGGGCCCGCGCGCCTTTGCAGCTCGGCTTGGTCTCTCCACCCAACGTCACTTCCGGTCCAGGGAGAGTCAGGAACTACATCTCCCAGCCTGCCCCGGGGCGCTTCCGCCCTCTCCAGCCCAGGTAAGGGAGGTCCCCGGGGCCAGCCTGACCCTCCCCCCACCGCTCATCTTTTCCCCCGGCCCCGGCCCCTCTCCCAGCTGGTGCCTCTCAGACCCCCCCCACCTTTTCCCGGGGAGCAGCAGAGCTGGGGGGGGGCTTGTGACCCCCAGGTAATAACCGCACCCCGCCCAACCCCCAGCCCTGCCCCCGCCCCTGGCAGGAGCGTGTCCGCCCCACGCGTGTCCCCGGCCCTGCCCGCCCCGCGCTGCCCCCGGCCCCACCGCGCTGCCCCGCGGGCTGCAGGAGCCCCCGTGCTGCGCTTCCGGCCCCAGCCATGGCCCCACTGCCACACAAGGGGAGGGGACAGGGGCGGGGGGGCGGGAAGGGGTGGCTCCTCCCCAGGCCTGGCCCCGCCCCCGGGCCCCACGCAGGGGGTGGGACACGTGGGGACCCGCCTCAGCCCGGAGGGGGCAGGAGAGGGGCCGGGGCTCCCCAGGAGAAAAGCGGGGGCAGGGGCTAGTGTAGCAGCTCCCCCCCCCAGCCCCTGCATTGGGTGTCAGCTGGATCCCTGCCGTTGCAGGCCGGGCGGAGGGGGTTTGCAGGGCACGGGAAGGGGCTGCAGCAGCTGGGGGGGGGCGGGGGTTGCGGGGCACAGGAAGGGGCTGGGAGCGGGGGTGGGGGAGGATTGCAGGGCACAGGAAGGCATTAACCCATCCGGGCCCGGCCGGGGGGCCTTCTCTGGCTGCAGTGGAGCCAACTCAGGTAGGGGTTATTGGGGGGGTTGCTGGTCGGTTATTGGGGGGGTTACTGAAGAGGTGGCAACTTCTGGGGAGTTAGGGCTGGAGGGGGCAGGGAATACCCTGGGTGAGGAAAGGGAGGGGGACAGAGTGTGACAAACCTGCTGGGACTTGTTAACATGGGCCTAGATCCTTGTAACAAACACTTGGGTGTTGGGGGAGAAAATTCCCTAATTTGTGAAACAGGAAATAGAGACACCAACCCCCTGGGCAGGGCGGGGAAAACTGACCAGACTCCCAGTGCTGAATCCAGGGGCTGGTGTGACATGGAAAGGGGGCACCCAGCAGGGAGGTGTAGGGAAGATGTCCCAGCCCCTCACATCCAGCTGCTGGCAGTGGGGAGGGTGTTGGGTTCCCCACTATGGGGCTGTATCAGCCTCTGGCTAGTAGGGGTGTGATGGGTCTGCTGGGAGAGACAAGGGATCCCTCTTTGTTCTCTCACCGTGATGCCCCCTAGCTGCTCTCAGGACTGGGGGGCACAAATTTTCTAAACTGAACCAAAAGTTCCTGCAGTTTTCAAAAGAGGAGAAAAGCAAAATCTGTGATTTCACACTCACAGTGACTGATAAGTGGACAGAAAGTTATCACAGTGACAGGGCCCGTGACTGGGGAATGCCCGGCAGTGCCTGGAGCCAGGACTCTGGCACGAGTTGATCAGAGAGAAGGATCATGGTTAGTAGAAGTTCCCACAGCCAGGGGCCCAGCAGCTATTCCCTGGGACGCAGCCCCCAGAGTCCCCAGCCAGGGACCCCAGATACCCCTCAAAGCCCCACCGGCCAGGGAATCCCCACCAGACCATGACTGTCAGGTTGGGAATCCCAAAGGGTTCCCCCCACCAAGAGCCCCCAGCAGCCAGAGACTTGCCTACTGGGAACTCAGTTCCTCACTGCCTGCCTAGGACCCGCCCCGCACACCACCACCAGCAGGATCTGCCCTGCCATTTGTCTGGGCCCCCCTCCTCCACCCAGCGGGACCCCCTGATGCTTTTCAGTGGGACCCCTCACTCTGCTTCCCTGGCATCCCCTGACCTAGTGCCAGGGACCCCCTCCCCCAGTTCTGTGCACTGGGCATGGCAGCGATCCCAGGAGCCAGCCGGGGAAGCCCAGATGGAGCCCCTGGCACAGCACCAGGCTCCCTCTAACCCCCTGTCCCACCTCCCCAAGAGACGCCCACCCCGGCTGTTCTGCAGCCACCAGGCCCCCAGCGATACCCACCTCCAGGACCCACAGCCTCAGGGCTGGGCACATCACAACCACCCCCTGAAACCCCAAATCTCCAGAACCCACCAACCTCACTAGGGTACCCCTTGCAATCTCCCCCCACAGACACCTCCCCCCACCCCGCACAACACTGTTACCTCAGAGCAGGGGCGGGCAAACTTTTTGGCCTGAGGGCCGCATCGGTTTTCGTAAATTGTATGGAGGGCCGGTTAGGGGAGGGGTCGTGGCCCAGCCCCCACCTCCTATCTGCACACACCCCCCGGACTCCTCCCCCATCCAACCCCCATCCCCCATTCCCTGACAGCTCCTCTGGGACCCCTGCCCCATCCACCACCACCACTCCCTGTCCCCTGACCACCCCTGGACCTCCGCCACCCCATCCAACCCCTCCTCTAATTCCTGACGGCCTCCCCGGGACGATGGCCCCATCCAACCCCTCTCCTTCTTGACTGCTCCCCCAGGATCCCTGCCCCCATTCAACCCCCTGTTCCTCCCCCAACCACTATCCACACCCCCATCCGCTGCCCACCACCCTGAACTCCTCTGCCCCCTATCCAACCCCTTCTGCTCCCTGTCCCCTTACTGCACTGCCTGGAGCACTGGTGGCTGGCGGTGCTACAGCCGCGCCACCCGGCTGGAGCCAGGCCACGCTGTTGCCACCGCACAGCACAGAGCACCGGGTCAGGCCCAGCTCTGCAGCTGCCCTGCCCCAGGAGCTCACAGCCCCACTGCCCAGAGCATTGCGCCGCTGGCAGCGCAAGCGAGCTGAGGCTGCGGGTGAGGGGGAAGAGCGGGGGAGAGGCTGGGGGCGAGCCTTCCGGGCCAGGAACTCAGGGGCCAGGCAGGACGGTCCCATGGGCCGTAGTTTGCCCACCTCGGATCTAGAACTACCACTAAACCTTAATATTGCCCCAGTTCTGTATTTTTTTAAAGTTTAATTTTGTATCTAGTCTGCTCTGATCACTTTTTCCTATATGACAAACATCAAGGGCACCGGAACCTTTGTAGATGTGGGGAGAGCCACCGGCGCCGGAAACGGGGGAGAACCAGGGAGCCATGCCCACCCCCACTTTTTAACATGGGTGTAGTTTGGGGACGGGTTTGGTGTTGCCCCCACACTGCAAGCCTTGGGCAGGCACAAAGCAGCACTGTCCCCGGCCGCCCGGCTCCCCGGCCCCGCGGTTCCCCGCGTACCCGCCCGCCCGGCTCCGCTTCGCCGCCTGCCCGCCCCCGCATACCCGGTCCCTGCCTGTCCCCGCCCGCCCGCCCGGCCCCGCATACCTGGTCCCGGCTCGCCTGTCGCCCGCCCGCCCGGCTCCGCCTCGCCGCCCGCCCGGACCCGCATACCTGGTCCCGGCTCGCCTGCCGCCCGCCCGGCTACGCCTCGCCGCCCGCCCGTCCGCCGACTCCGCTTCACCGCCTGCCCGCCCCCGCATACCCGGTCCCTGCCTGTCCCCGCCCGCCCGTCCCCGCATACCTGGTCCCTGCCCCACCTACCTGGTCCCGGCTTCTCCTGCCGCCCGCCCGTCCGCCCGCCCCCGCATACCCGGTCCCTGCCTGTCCCCGCCCGCCCGCCGTCGAGATAACAGGGTTTAACTGTATTTTCAGAATTTGCTGCGGGCCAATAAAAACTGACCCGCGGGCCGCAGTTGGCCCGCGGGCCGTAGTTTGGACACCCCTGCCTCAGAGTGTCTGCTGAGTGGATAGAGAGTTATCACCGCCCCCTGCTGGCCAGTCACACAGGCAGAGGGAGCCCTGGGGGATGTCTCTTGAACAGGAGAATGGAAAATCTGGAGGGCAAGAAAGGTAAGAAAAGTCCATGGCCTGTCACTAGCAAATAATGGCCACCCTGGATCCACCCCAGAAGTGGCTGCATCTTAGCACAGGGGGGATCAACCCCTCACAGAGGCCATTTGCTATGGGGTTTGGGATACTTCTGGACCCACACTGCACTCACAGAGACCTCCTCATCCCGTGCCAGCTGGAGATAAAAAAAAAGGGTCCAGCCAACTCTCCCGTTACCGGCTGGGAACCACTGAGCCCCAAACAGGGGGAGGCCTCTGGCCTTGATGTGTATTAAAGATGTGGCTGGTCTCTTTCATCAGCAAACATTTTAACACAGATAAAGGGGGGAAGAAATGGCTCTCAAAGGAGAGGGGAAAGATCAACACTGGGAAATTTAACCCCCTGCAACCTCCAGGATGGACAGTGATTCAGGGCAACAGGTTTCCTCCAAGAAAGGAGAAGTTGCTGGGATTGAGAGACACGGGGAACAGCCCCAAACATGAAGGAATTTTAATTGATATTTGATAATAACGTAGAAGTGAAAGAGAAAGGGGGGAAATCTGAGAGATGTTGGCTCTATTTTTGCAAATAATAGAGAGGAAAGTGGAAAATCAAAGGGATTTTATATCAGTTTATATCTGATGTGCAGTAAAATGTCAGTGTTTCACATCAGTATTTGTTAAACGAATAGAGAGGAAATGGGCAACATTTGCAAACATTTTATATCTATGGCCAAGAAGCTGAGAAAAGGTGTAAATCTGAGATTGTTTTTATTTTATAATTAGAGAGGGGGGGAAATCTCAGGGCAAATGTTTAGGGTATTTTATATCAACCTTTGAGATTTGCAGAAAAAACGTGTCACAAACTATGCAACTGGAGGTGGAGAATCAGACTCCTGGAGAGACCAGGGGGAAATGGGGGAGGCGGGAGAGCGGCTCGTTGGCGGGGAAAGGGGCGAATCTCCCCGGATTTTACAGCCCGGGTGAGACACTGAGCGAGAAAAGGGGCAGAACTGGAGAGAATTTGTATCGGGGGCGAGAGGCAAGTGGCACCAACAGGGACAGGAGCCAATTAACCCCCCTCCCCCCTTCAACCCCCCGCGTCCCACTGACCTTCCCCCCCCAGCTCCAGCTTCTCCCCCCCCCGCCTGACACCCCCCCAGGGACTCCCCGCCGGGCTCCCCCCATCGCAGCGGGGGGCGGATGCTGCTGCGGCTCCGCTGGGGCCGAGGCGGCTCCGAGGCTTCTCCCGGGTTTCCCGGGGCAGAGTCACGTGCCCCCCCCCGGGGGTCTCTCACTCACCGGGGGGCGGGGCTGGGGCGGGCAGAGAGGCTCCAACGGCCCCGCGCGAGCCAGGCAGAGCCGCAGGGGCCCGCGCGCGTTTGCAACTCGGCTTGGTCTCTCCACCCAACGTCACTTCCGGTCCAGGGAGAGTCAGGAACTACATCTCCCAGCCTGCCCCGGGGCTGCCTCCGCCCTCTTCGCAGCCCAGGTAAGGGAGGGTTCCAGCAGCTGTTACTGCGCATGCTCCGTGCGAGCTCCGCTGGGGGCGGGAGAACAAAGCTGCTCTGCGTGAGCCGGGTCCGGGCTGAGCCGCTGCTGCTCCCCGGGGGGGCCCGGCCGGGGGGGGGTTTCTCCAGCTGGGCCCCGCCCCCCGGGCAGTCCCGGGCTCTGCCCGCCCCAGCCCCGCCCGGAGCCCCCGGGGAGTGAGAGACCCCGGGGGGGGGGGGCGGGCACGTGACTCTGCCCCGGGGAACCCGGGAGAAGCCTCGGAGCCGCCTCGGCCCCAGCGGAGCCGCAGCAGGATCCGCCCCCCGCTGGGATGGGGGGGGCCGGGGCCCGGCGGGGGGATCCCCTGTGGTGTGGGGGGAGATGGGGGGTGTCAGGCAGGGAGGGGAGAAGCTGGAGTTGTAGGGAGGGGAAGGTCGGTGGGACGCGGGGGGTGGGGTTGAACTGTCTCTGGGCAGCCAGGAAATTCCCAGGGGGGGGAGTGGCGGGCGGGCGAAGGGGGGAGGGGGTTTAATTGGATCCTGTCCCTGTTGGTGCCACTCGCCTCTCGCCCCCGATACAAATTCTTTCCAGTTCTGCCCCTTTTCTCGCTCAGTGTCTCACCCGGGCTGTAAAATCCGGGGCAATTTCCCCCCCTTTCCCCTCCAACGAGCCGCTCTCCCGTCTCCCCCATTTCCCCCTGGTCTCTCCAGGATTCTGATTCTCCACCTTCAGTTGCAGTTTGTGACACGTTTTCTCTGAAAAATCTCAAGGGTTGATATAAAATACCCTAAACATTTGCCCCCCTTCTCTCTACTTGTCTAATATGCCCTGAGATTTCCCCGTCTCTCTAATTATAAAATACCAAGAAAATCTCAGTTTTGCACCTTTTCTCAGATTCTTGAACATAGCTTGGTGGGGCAGGGCTGGGCTGGCAGGGGCTGTGGGTCGGGAGTGAGGGGCACCATTAAAGCTTCAGCCGGGGGCACCCCCCAGCTGTAGCCCTGTACTGTATGTACAGGATGTTTCTAAACACACAGCACGTGCACACTACTTCTCCCCCCCCCCAGTGTAGTATTAAATTGCTTGGTTTACATTGTGATCCGCAAAGCTGAGTCAGGTGCCTGAACTCCCCACACAATGCCTGGGTTCCACAGGCACCTTCCAGTGTAAGTCACAAACGCCAGTTCACTAGGTGGGGAGCCATGTGAGCTAGTCAATGGGAGAGGCTGGCAAGGGGGAGGTACTAGCACCGCATGAGGAATATTCAACGTCATTGAAATATAGTCAGAAGTAAAATTTCATTGCTCGGTGCTGCAGAACAGTCAGCGTTTCCAGCAGATGGGACTGCAGCTGGGGGGGGATTCCATTTGAAAACTTGAAAGAGGTAAACAATGAACAGAAAACCACCCAGACATTGAATAGTAACAGTAACAAAGGACAGTCAAATAGCAAGAAACGAACAGAAAAAAATAACACGAAGAGACTAAAAAAAAATCTACAAAAGAAATCAAAGACATTGAAAAAAAATGTCACCGCAGAGCTGGTGGGGCAGGGCTGGACTGGCAGGGGACTGCGGGTCGGGAGTGAGGGGCTGGGAGAAGCACATTGTCCTAAGCCCTCCCACCCCCCATATAGATGCCTAAATCTGGGTTGCAGGGGGGTGGCTGTCTCTGGTTAGCACTCCACAAATGGGAACCCAGCCCCTGCCGTCAGGTGACTCAGGTGCCTAAGGCATTTCTTGCTGGACTGGAGGTAGGCAGCTGCCTCACGCCACACAAACTGGCGGTAGGGAGAGAAGGAAGAGGTGGGGTTGGTCACATCAGCTGCTTTATAACGTTTAGCCTCACGGTTCACGCACTCCCCTGGGCTGTGGGAGACCCAGGTTCAGTTCCCCCTGTCTGGAAGAGCTGATGAACGTGAGTACCAACCTCAGGCCAAACAGGTACAAACTACTCAACCTTATATGCTGCTTCCATGACACCATGTATCAGCGGGTGCCAACTCATCTGATCCTTTTCCTGTAGCCCACGGGGTAAGCAGAGCTGTGTGCCTGCCCCTATATTATTTACTTGGTTCCAGGCTGGAGTGCTGGAATTCGCCGCGTGTGCTACCATACAGGTGTCCAGTGCTGGATGAAACTTCTGGGGGCCTGGCACCGAACATGCGTGTGGGCCCCCATGGGGAATAATTGTAAAAGACAGGAGATCGACACAGGGCTTGTCTGACACAGCACACAGGCGCACAGGCTTTATTAAGCATATTTGAAGTTTAAGTTGCAGATGGAGGTGGCTGCCACTAGGGTACCAGCAGTGGTAGCCCGAGGGGGAAAAAGATACGCACACAAGTGGATATAAACTAAATTATAAAAGAAAACAGAAAATAAAACACAGCTAACAAAAGCCAGAGCACCCAAAATACTAGCCATGTGCTGCTCCCACTGAAAAGGCCCATTCCCACTATCTCACCATTCACATTTCTCATAGGAACCACCAGGGCTTGTATTACATTTTGATATGAAATTGGGGGTGAATTTAAAACTATTTAGAATATTTTAAAAATAAAAAAAAATCAAAATTTTAATACATTTTACTGACAGTATAATTAGTCATACTAGACTTGCTTGTCCTCCCCCCAAGGCTGAGAGGCACACAGACTGGGATCAGGACCAGCTGTGCCCCCAAAAGATCAGGCCAACCCTCCAAATCAGACCAGAGCCACATCCCTCCCCCAGAACAACCCCCTGGAACTGGACCACTTTGAATCAGGCTCTAAGACACCATAAACTGTAGGGACTACCTAAGACAAAAATACCATTTCTCATTCTTTTTTCTTTGTTTTTTGAAAAGTAAACGTAAGAGTGGCCAGGCTAGGTCAGACCAAAGGTCCATCTAGCCCAGTATCCTGTCTGCCGATGAAGTGGGCTGTAGCCCAGGAAAGCTTATGCTACAATAAATTTGTTAGTCTCCAAGGTGCCACAAGTCCTCCTGTTCTTTTTGCAGATACAGACTAACACGGCTGCTACTCTGAAACCTGTCATCCAACAGTGGCCAATGCCCGGTGCCCCAGAGGGAATGAACAGAACAGGTAATGATCCAGTGAGCCATCCCCTGTCACCCATTCCCAGCTTCTGGCAAACAGAGGCTAGGGACACCATCCCTGTCCAGCCTGGCTAATAGCCCCTAAGGGACCTGACCTCCATACACTTATCTAGTTCTTTTTTAACCCTTTTATAATCTTGGCCTTCACAAGATCCTGTGGCGAGGAGTTCCACAGGTTGACTGTGCGTTGTATGAAGAAATACTGCCTTTGGTTTGTTTTAAACCTGCTGCCTCTTCATTTGATTTGGTGACCCCTAGTTCTTGTGTTAGAAGAAGTAGTAAACACCACTTCTGTATCTACTTTCTCTACACCAGTCAGGATTTTATAGACCTCTCTCATCTCCCCCACCCTGCACATCTTGTGAACTGGGCTTTTCCCTCCCTGCTGCTGCAGCCTCCTTCCCACCCTTGGGCACAGCACCCACACACCCCTCTGCCCCTGCAGCCAGCTCCCCCCTCTAGGGCTGCTTGGTTGCCAATATTCCTGATGCTGGGAACTGAGAGGGGAGGGATGGCAGGAGAAAGGCAGGTAATGCCCTTCCCCCCCCCAGGAGAAAGGCCTGGGGGCTGGTCAGTGCTGGGAGGGGACAGTCTCTGCTGCGGGTGTCACTGTCTGGCACAGAGACTCCCTCCAGCCTGAGCTGGGACTGGGCAGATTATCAGGGGACACCTATTTGTGCCCCCTTTATTGTTTTCAGGGTTGAAATAAGGGCGGAGAACCCCAGAGAAGGTGTCAGTGAAAGTGAAGAGATGGGACTTGTCAGTCACATTGTAAAAGGAGACCTCGCCCGCCTCATAGTCCAGGAAAATCCCCACCCATCTGGGCCTGACGCTCACGGACAGCAAGGTCGGGGGGGAGGCATTGGCCTCGCATTGCCCAGCATGCTGCCATATTGTCCAGTATCCATTCTTCGGTAGAAATAGAATATGCCCCTTCCTGCGCACAGCTTCCCTACAGACCCCCAGAGTCCAGAGATTCTTTTCTCCAACCTCCACCTCCCAGTAACGTCTCCCGCCCGTGAATCCCTCAGCGCCCAGGACAACCGCCATAGTATCAAATCTCTCCGGATTGTCAGGCAGATCCTGGCGCTCGTCTCGGTGTGTCACACGTTTCCGATCCTCAGCCAGGACGAGGTAGGGATTTGCTGTGCTGGGATCCAGAGTCACATCCACTGGGGAGAGAGTCACAGAGTCACTGCCGGGGCCAGGGGCTGGCCATTCTAGGGGGGCACAATATAAAGGGGAGGACATGTGACCACCCCATGTGTCTTCTCCCCTGTGCCCGGCCCGGGGCTGCCCCGCTCCTCCTGCCCCATGTTACCTGTGGGAGCGGGGAGAGCTCTGTCCTTTTCCCACTGCACCTGTGCCCCAGGGCCTGGGCGGGGAGTGGGACAGAGCCTTTCTGATGTGGCCGAAGCCAGCTGCTCCTGGTCGCTGCCTCTGTGCAGCTGAGCCAGCCTGGCTGGGGTGACAGCTCCTGCTCCCTGCCTGGGCCCACCTGCAGGGGATGGGGGCTGAGCTGAGGGGACTCTGGCTCACTCAGCACCTGGTCCCGCATCCATCCTCCTGCTCCCCACTGCCAGGGTTGGGGCCAGGCACAGCGGGAGAAGGGAACTCCCCCTTCTCCCTGCAGCAGGCCAATCTGGGCAGGGCCCCCCCCCCCCACGTGTAGCCTCGAGAAGTGGCATGTACACCCTGGCAGCTGGAGCTCCATGCACTGAGTGGGGTACGAGGACATCCCAGCGGCTGTGTGAGCCCCGCACGGTGCTGCTGACATGGCTCAGCCCTGACCCCTGCTGGAACCTCTCTCCCTGCGGCCCATGCAGGTCTTGGTCTCCCTGTGGTTGCCATTAATGTGAGTTATAACGTGAACTCCTGTCCACTAAGAACTGGCCTCGGGCTGGGCTGAGATCGGTGACGGGGAAGTGAAAGCTCCCATCACTGGCCCCTGCCAAACCAGCCCATCCAGTTTCCCCCCGCAATGCGGTAACAATACTCACACTTGGCAACACCCCGAGTGCCCCCAGCGGGCAGGGCGAGGGCCTGTCCAAGGACCAATGGGCACAATCTTCAGGAAAAACAACAAGGAGTTTGGTGGCACCTTAAAGACCAACAGATTTATTATGGCATCAACTTTCGTGGGTAAAAAATCCCATTTCTTCAGCTGCACGGAGTATGAAGAAGTGGGTTTTTTCCCCACGAAAGCTTATGTCCTAATAAATCTGTTGGTCTTTAAGGTGCCATCGAACTCCTCGTTGTTTTTGTGGATACAGACTGACACGGCTGCCCCTCTGAATCTTCAACAAGGGAGACTGAGGCTGGAAATTAGGAAACACTTTCTCACTCTCAGGGCAGTGAAGCTCTGGACCGGCTCCAAGGGAGCCTGTGGGATCCCTGTCACTGGCGGTTTGTAAGAACAGGTTGGACAAACCCCTGTCAGGGATGGTCTAGGCCCTGCCCCAGTGCAGGAAGCTGGATTAGGCGACCTCGCAAAGTCCCTTCCAACCCTGCATTGCGATGAGTCTAGGTTACAGCTGTTCTGGTGCTGGGTCCAGGGCCCTGGCGGTTCTAAGCACGGTGTGTGGCACACGGTGGAGTTAACAATCTTAGTGATCACAGCAGCTGGCAGCTCAGCGTCCCTGCCAGGGCCTGTAACCAGCTCAGCTGGGTGTTACTGGCTTGTGTGGACAGGAGCTAGGGTTGCCACCTGTCCAGGTTTTCACAGGATCAGCCCATTGTTCAGGTCACTGTCCTGCGAAATCTGAGTCTGTGCAGGAGGTTAAAAGTCCTGGGTTTGTCAGTGGCTGTAGTGGGGGAAGCTGTGGGGTGGCAGTGACTGGTCAAAGGGAGCGCTAGCTTCAGAGTGTCTTGGGACCAGCAAGCGGGAGATGAGGAGCTCGGAGCTGGTAGGGCCCAGTCACCACGGTGGAAGAACCAACTGTGACGTTTAACTGCTGGATGGTAACGGGGTGGATCTGGTGCCAGGCCCTGCTTTGTGAGGCTGGTGCCCAGGGCAGTGACAGGAACAGAAGCCTGAGAGGGCTGGTCTCCTCTCCCAGGGTGGGATGGGACACAGTGCCCGGGCTGAGGAGACAGGGGGTGTATGTGGAGCAGGCAGATGTCCCATTTTTTACACCTCAGAGGGGGCAACCACAACAGGACCCCAACACTGTTTGTGTAACTGACCTGAGTGCCCCCCTCCCTCCCAGCTGTGTGCGGCAGGATACCCCAGAGTACATGGAGCCATGGCCAGTGGTGCTGCAATGTGTGTGCATGTCCCTTGGGGTCTCTAATCCCTGCTGGAGCTGCCCAGACTCTCCCAGCCTTCACCAGTACATACATATGGTCAGGCAGCATGCTGGGTGCAAATAGGCTACAAACAGCTGTATGTGTGTATCGAATGTCATAAGAAAATACTCTGTGTAGGGAAAGGAGCCAGGAGCTCCCACGGGGAGGTGGATCTCCCCATGGATAAAATATCAGCAACTTGTACAGTACCTGCGTAGAGCTGCGCGCTTCTCCACCCTGTAACTAAACACAGACAGAGGGGTGAGAACGCCCGTGAACACCGACACTCTGAACAGGAAACAATGTCACACAAGGGTGATAATGGGGGGAATGGAACTTACTGATCTCAGCCTGGAGTTTGGCTAAAAACAAAACACAGAGAAACGAGTCAGTATCACACTATGTTGCAGAAGGAAAGCGAGTCAAAGAGACTTTAAAGCAGAGAAGTTAAAATCCTTAGACTGAGCCAGGAGGCTACATCAGCAACCAGAGCCTGGCAGCTCCTGGGCAACAAAGGAATCAGCAAGGGGAGAAACACAGTAACCCCATCCTGCCAGCTGCAAGAGGTTGTGAGAGCCAAAGGGGGATTGTAGTGGGGCGGACTGCCCCACTCCCTGTGAGAGTGAGCTGCGGCAGGCCAGGGCACCTGTGCAGACAGGGCTTATTGTGAGCGAATCAGAGAGGGGCTTATTGTGAGCCAATCAGGGCCCAGTTTGGAGACAGCCAATTAGGGCCAGGCTCAGACATATATAAAGGCTGCCCAGAGCAGGAGCAGTCAGTCTGTCTCAGGCCTTTGACAGGGGAAGGTCAGTCTCCAAGGAAGGAGATTAGCACCACAGACAGCGCAGTGCTGGCCAGGCTCAGGGAGGCTAGGGAGCTTGAACCCGTAGCCTGCCAGGCTGCAGGCCCTGAAGGGAAGGACCTAGCGGGTGCAAGGGGCCGTAGGGGAAGCGGCCCAGGGAAACAGACAGCGGAGGGGAGAGAAGGACAGTGAGGCTGATGCCAGAGGGTCCCTGGGCTGGGACCCAGAGTAGAGAGCGGGCCTGGGTCCCCCCCCCTTCACTCCTTGCAGGGCACCCAGCTATTGGCTGTAGGGAGCAGCCATATTGCTATGCCAGATCCCTGACAAGAGGGATTGGACTCAAGGGCGGTTGGACATAGTGACTGAGGTGTGGGACTGCTGAGCACTGACCCCCCCCAGGAAGGGGGTGCAGATGGACTAAGGGGCACTGCCGGAGGGCAGTGGCCTTGAAGAGGATGCCGCCGAGCACGCAGCAACGTGGATCCAAAGACAACAACAGAGGACAGAATGACGGATGGGACACTACCAAGAGGGGGTGCTCCACTGGAAAGAGCTAATTCCCAGAGTCACCAGCAGGAGGCACCCAGGTGGTGAGTCCTGACCCGTTTACACGGATCCTTCAGCAAATGGAAACTATTAAAATATTAACCCTGTGAAGTCAGTAAAAGGAGAAAAGGGCATCGGGTGAAGAGTATGATGGGACTGAATAGGCCAAAGTTTAACTAGAAGAGTGAATGGCCAGAGATATAAAACAAATAGCAGGGATTTATTTCAGTCTAGCAGAATCAGGAAGCCTGTGAGAAAATCAGTGGGTCCCTTGGATCAGCAGGGATAAAGGGAGCGGAGCAATTCAGGAGGGTGAGGACAATGGTGAGAATAACCAATTTCTTTATATTGATTATCACCATAGAGGGTGTTGGGGAGAGACATACTGTGGTAGAACACACCCCTGTACTCACACTCTATGCACTATTGTAATAATCTTTGTACAAAGTATGCCTTGAAAGATATCGTTTGAAAACTCATCATTTGCTGATCAGTAATTTCCTGGTAAAATATGTGACAAATTTGTCCATGATGTTTTAAGATTCCCCTGTACAGTGTTATTAACCCAAGTTCCAAGCCCCACAGCTGAGTCTAAACAGAAGTTGGCAAACAGGTCTGGCCTAAACAAAGGAATATGTGCTCTGCTTAATTTGCATTAATCAAGCAGGAAGGGAAAACAAAGGAAGAAAAATACTAACAGGAAATATCCTCCTACATAGATTCTGTGTCTCAGCTGGAAATGTTTTTTCAAGGTGTGTGTATTAGAGGGGAAGAACTGAAACTATAAAAAGGAGGGAAACCACCCCAAGGCCCCCCATTTTCTCTGTTCCTGCACATCAGATTCACTGCACCTGAAGAGAAAAAGGAAGCCCTCATTGGACTCTGGGGAAGGGGACCTGACCTGAGAGTTTGGTCAGTAACCTGCTGGAGCATGTGATAAGAAAATGCTTGAATTTAATATAGTTTAAGTTAGGCTTCGGTAAACATCTTATCTTTATTTTTCTTGTAACCATTTCTGACTGTTATGCCTCATCACCTGTACTCACTCAAAATCTTTCTCTTTGTAGTTAATACATTTGTTTTACTGTTTTATCTAAACCAGTATGTTGAAATAGAAATATATGAATAATTATGTGAGATAATAACATGGCATATTATTCCCTTAAAAGAATAACATCTTAAAATATTTTGTAGTGTCCAGGAGAGGGCTGGGCAGTGCAGGACACACATTTCTGGGGGGAATCTTCGACTGAGGGTGTGCTCAGGTCACCCTGCAGTATAACCAAGGCAGAGGTTGCAGAGAAGGTTGAAAGATTTCTTCACCGTATCGCCACCAAATCAACAAGAGGTGATGCCATTTTAGATTTAGTATTGGTGAGTAGTGGGGATCTCGTAGAAGAACTGGTTGGAGAGGAGAGCCTTGATTTGAGTGATCATGAGCTAACTCAGTTTAAACTAAATGGAATGATAAACAAAATATGGCTGCAACTAGGATCCTTGATTTAAAAAAAAAAAGGGAATTAGTTAGAGAAGTGGACTGGACTAAAGAACTCAAGGATCTGAATATGGAGGAAGCTTGGAATTACTTTAAGTCAAAGTTGCAGAAGCAATCAGAAGCTTGCATCCCACGCAAGGGGAAACACATTTTTAGGAAAGGGTTGCAGACCAAACTGGATGAGTAAGCATATGAAACAGGCATTAAGAGAAAGCGGAAAGCCTACAAGGAATGGAAGATGGGATTGATCAGCAAGGAAAACTCCCTCTTGGAGGTCAGAAAGTGTAGGGAAAGTGAGAATTGCTAAAAGCCAAGCAGCGCTGGACCTTATGAAGGGAATTAAAACCAATAAGTAAAAGGTTTTATAGCCAAATAAATAAGAAGAAAAGAAGTGGGACCATTAAACACTGAAGATGAGGTGGAGATTAAAGTAATCTAGGCATGGCCCAACACCTAAATGAATACTTTGCTTCAGTTTTTTATAAGGGTAATGAGGAGCTTAGGGGTAGTGGCAGGTTGGCTAATGGGAATGAGGATATGGAAATAGAAATGACCATATCCAAGGTGAAAGTCAAACTCAAACAGCTCAATGAGATCAAATTGGGGGCCAGATAATCTCCATCCAAGAATATTAAAGGAACTGGCATGTGAAATCACAAGCACAATAGCAAGGTTTTTAATGAATCTGTAAACTCAGGGGGTGTACCCTATGATTGGAGAATTACTAATCGTTTCTATTTTTAAGAAAGGGGAAAAAACTGATCCAGTTTGACCTCAATTGTATGCAAGGTCTTGGAACAAATGTTGAAGGAGAAAGTAGTTAAGGACATAAGGTAATTGGGATAAAATACAACATGGGTTTACAAAAGGTAGCTCGTGCCAGAGCAACCTGATCTCCTTCTTTGAGAAGGTAACTGATTTTTTTAGACAAAGGAGATGTAGTAGATCTAACCTACCTGGGCTTCAGTAAGGCATTTGATACATTTCTACATGGGAAATTGTTAATTAAATTGGAGAAGCTGGAGACAAATATGACAACTGAAAGGTGGTTAAGGAACTATTTAAATGGGAGATGACAACAGGTCATACTGACAGGTGAACTGTCAGGCTGGAGGGAGTTACTAGTGTAGTTCCTCAAAGATCAGTCTTGGGACCAATCTTATTTAACATTTTCATTAAAGACCTTAGCACACTCCCACTTTTTGTGCCAATACAATTTTCAGATGACACAATGTCAGGAGGTATTGCCAATATGGAGGAGGACTGGAATATCATACAAGATCTGAACAACCCTGAAAACAGGAGTAATAGAAATGGGATGAAATTTAACAGTGCAAAGTGCAGGGTCATGCACTTCGGGACTAACAACTTTTGGTATAAGGTGAAGAAGTTTAAGTTGAAAGTGACAGAAGAGCAGAAAGACCTGGGTATATTGGTTGATCACAGGATGTCTATGAGCTACCAATGTGATCTGGCCATGAAAAATCCTCATGCAATCCTAGGAGTTATTTCTAGTAGAGATAGGGCAGAAATGGTTACTCTCCCTGTGCAGTACCGCAAGGAATCATTACAGCTATTCACACAGGTTATTGCGCCCGCGTCCTGGCCCCCGGGAGAGCACCCGCCGAAATGTCACCGAATTTCAGCGGCATTTCGGCGGGGATGCCTCTCGATGACGCCACTTGCCGTCGACACCTGGAGGGTGTAGCTCAATAGTCAAGCTCCTCGCACGTTCACACTGACTTTGACATTTTATCCCTATAAGGTGACCAGACGAGGAGAGAATACCCCTTGGGAAACAGGGCTGAGCATCATTTAGTATCAGCTTTGCTTACCTGTGAATCTTTGGGTTATGTCACGTGCTGAAACAGAAATGGGAGTTTACACAAAAATTACAGACTCAAGACAAAAAGTGGGGGAGGGATAGCTCAGTGGTTTGAGCATTGGCCTGCTAAACCCAGGGTTGTGAGTTCAATCCTTGAGGGGGCCACTTGGGGATCTGGGGCAAAAATTGGTCCTGCTAGTGAAGGCAGGGGGCTGGACTTAATGACCTTTTCAAGGTCCCTTCCAGTTCTAGGAGATTAGTATATCTCCAATTATCTTATCTTAAAAATTGCTAAAAAATTAAGCTACACAAACTAAAACCAGAGCTTACTTTGTTCTGCCGGAGGGGTCCATGGGAATGAAAAGGGAGAAAAAGGAATAAAACAACAATAAACAATTAGTAGAGATGATCAGTGATAAAACTACCCCATTCTAAACCCAAATTACATTGGCTTCCGTGTGAATTCTGCCTGAGTAAGGACATCAGGATTGGGCCTCTAATTATTAATTACGGCTTCTGCTTTATTGCACTCAATCTTGCATAACCTCCATCCTAGAAATCAATGGGACTGCACCTGTGAGGATCACTCATGTGAGTCAAGGTGGCAGAATTGGGCCTTTAGTGAAAAAGGGGCCAGGTTCCCTCCCCTGCTCTGGTCATTTCATGCAAGGATGGTGCAGACTGGCTGAATTGGGCCCTAACAGGACATCAGAGAATTCCTCCAGCATAGGGACTGCTCAGCTGGGGGAAAGCAGCATAGCCCACTCCTGTGCCAACTGCCCCCACCATGCCAGCATGGTGTAGGGGCAAGTCAGGAGTCATAGGGTTTAGACAGAGGGGCAGAACTGGATCACACAGCCAATGCTTGGGGACCACAGACAGCTGGAGTAAACAGGGGCTGCAGTGATTGATGCTGGGGCATCTTGAGACTTCAGGAGCCATAACCAACTCCCTACTGCCCCCCTCCCCAGTACAATACTCCAAGCAGATCTTGGCACAGGAGAGATTCTGGCCTCCAGTTCAAAGACCTCTTCTCTTGCGTTTCCATCATCTGGTCATGCAGGGATGATCCCAGGCATGCTGAGCCTGCTCCTGGCCTCAGTGAGAGCAGAGGGTGCTCAGCTCTGCGCAGGATTAGGCACATGTTCCTTCTCCTACAAGTGCTCTGTGGAAGCCAGCAGGGGTCAGGGGCCCAGTCCTGCCCCAAGCAAGGCAATGGGTGCAGGAGTGTGGCTGTGGCGAGCTTGGAGGCTTGGGCCTTTTTTGTCAGAGATAATTATTGTTAAGATCGGCCGTCTTGGGTCAGCCAAAGGTCCACCTAGCCCAGTGTCCTGTCTTCCCATAGCGGTCAAAGCCAGGTGCCCCAGAGGGAATGAACAGAACAGAGAATCACCAAGTGACCCATCCCCTGTCGCCCATTCCCAGCTTCTGGCTAACAGAGGCTAGAGACACCTTCCCTGCCCAGCCTGGCTAATAGCCATCGATGGACCTGTCCTCTATGAACTTCTCTAGTTCTTTTTTGAACCATGTTAATGTCTTGGCCTTCACAACATCCTCTGGCAAGGGGTTCCACAGGTTGACTGTGTGTTGTGTTAAGAAATACTTCCTTTGGTTTGTTTTAAATCTGCTGGCTCTTCATTTCACTGGGTGACCCCTAGTTCTTGTGTTATGAGAAGAGATAAATAGCATTTACTTTCTCTATACCATTTATATGTCTCTATCACATCCCCCCACTTAGTTATCTGTTTTCCAAGATGAACATTCCATGTTTTTTTTTTCATCTCTCCTCATACAGAAGCTGTTCCATACCCTTTATTCATTTGTTGCCCTTTTCTGAACCTTTTCCATTTCTAATATATCTTTTTTTGAAATAGGATGACCAGAGCTATCTATAGTTGGGTTTATGTTTTCCAATGTGCATCACTTTACATTTATCAACATTGAATTTCATCTGTCATTTTGTTGCCCAGTCTCAGTTTTGTGAGATCCCTTTTTAACACGGTCAGCTTTGTACTTAACTCTCGAGTAGTTTTGTATCCTCTGCAAATTTTGCCACCTCACTATTTACCTCTGCTTACTATTACAAGATCTCTCTGAAGACAGAAAGTGAAGTTTGTTTTTTTTTCCAAGGGTTAATGTGAAAAATAAAACTTAATATTCATATTTCAGTGCCACAAATTTTCCGTTTATTATTTCTATCTAAAAATCTCTACTGTATGTTATCAGTCCTAGGCCTGGATTTCCCCTTGTCTTGTGTGTCACTGTAACAAGTACCACACATCAGTTTACTTTATACACAGCATTTTCAGTGTTCACTTTCCAAGATTAAGCTTGATGAAACCTAGTAAAACCGCACTTACCTGCCATTGCCTCATGTTCCACTGGAAAGTAAGACAATGTGAATTAATCCTGAGTCACAAAAGTTAATGTGCAATAGTCAAGATACAAGTAATATCCCCCTCACTGGTGTTATGACTGTTTTTGAGAGGTTTTTTTTTTCCTTAAGATGCTAAGCGGAGCACAGCACAGGGGCTGGCTGCTTGTGGGGAAAGTGACCCAACTTCTCTTGTCCCTGTTGTTACATGTAATATTTTACACACATCAGATACTGTACAGAGAAATCTGGACCAGAGATCAGGGCTTCCTGGCTCCATGAGATAGCTCTATATCCCGCCCCCCCCTCCTTCCTGTGACAGGTGGGCAGGGGGTTACAGGTCCCCCATCACTTGCCACTAGGGGTTTCTCACATCATTTGAAGCAGCTGGCAGTGCAGGTCAGAGACAGAATCCCAGGGTAGGTGGGCCCTGATCTGATTTGCACTGGCCACTTCTGTATTCTTAAGAACACATGTTTTTAGGGCTTAGTTCAGCAAAGAAATTAAGCAGATTCTTAAGTACTTTGCTTAATTGGGACATTTAGTGAATATACATTTAAGGGACTATTCATCACAGATAACTATCCCTGAATAAAAACTGTTTGCTTGAAGTTAAGGGTTTTTTGAAAATTACCTATAAATTGTTATATATGGCAAATAAAGTTAACAAGTAAAAAGGTGTTTTTCAAACAGGAATTTGCCAGGTGTCCAGATTTCTGAGACAGCTTTTAAAATCTCAGCCTCATTGTCTGAAAGGCTGGAAATTCATAACGCCATTCCCAGCACCAGCCTTCTCCCAGCCACTGTCAGTAAAATTTTCAAAACCACTTAAGTGACTGAGGCATCCAAGTTCTGCTGAAAGTCATTGGGACTTTAGCTCCTAAAGCACTGCACACTTTTGAAAGTATTTACACTCTGGACATATTGAGTAAGGGGCAAAGATGGAGAATGTCTTTGCACAGAGAACAAACCAATCTCAATGTCAGTTCACAGTGAGATCCCTTAATAGCTGCCTGGAAGATCCAAGAAATTCATTGCAAAGTTTGAGATTTTTCCATCTCTTCCCCATCCCTCCCCCTTAAAATGTAATGAAGAAATGTTACCTTTCTCTGAAATATGTTTTCTAGAAATAAATAACAAGAGAGACATAAAGTGACATAGTTGACTTAAGTGATGGCAAACTTACAGCAGTATTTTTTTCCCCTACGGATCATTGTACGCACAGACACTCGCTTTCTATCTGTTCCCCTTGTCTATATTATACTGAGGCCATAGGGCTGGATCCACAAGGGGTCTTAGGTATTGTGATGCTGAGCATCACAGAGTCTAACTTTTAGTTGTCCAGAAAAATCATAGGGAAAACAATGAGATTCACAGAGCCTGAGCTAGGGGCCTTGGCTTGTGACAGAGACATGCCCAAGCAAGCGTATTACAAGCTCATCAAAGAGAGGGTCATTTGTGGTCTCTGCCAAAAGCAAAGACCTAGCTGATTCTCATAGGTATTGTGAGATGTCTGTACAAGGGAAAAATAGTTTTGTAACATGTAGAATATTATGTTCCCCAAAACTACTGAAGGTAAAACAGCGCACCTGAGGCTGGGTGAGTCTCAACTCACTCATTTAGCAGTGAGGACACTGACATCCAGGGCCGGTAAAAGGATATTTTGCGCCCTTGGCGAAACTTCCACCTTGCGCCCCCCCTTGCGGCAGCTCCCCCCCTCCGCCCTGAGGCGCCCCACTTGCGGCAGCTCCCTACCCTCTGCCCTGAGGCACTGCCCCCGCCCCAGCTCACCCCTGCTCCGTGCACGAGCACCCTGAGCATGCCATGGCCGCTTCACTTCTCCCGCCTCCCAGGCCTGCGGCGCCAATCAGCTTAGGCGCCACAAGCCTTGGAGGCAGGAGAAGTGAAGCGGCCATGCCGTGCTCGGGGAGGAGGTGGGGCAGGGGTGAGCTGGGGCGGAGAGTTCCCTTGTGTGCTCCCCCCCCCCTTACTTGCTGCAGGTGGCCCTCCCCGCGCTCCCCTGCCCCAGCTCCTTCCGCCTAAATGCCGGTGGCGACCAGGGGGCCGAAGATCCGGCCACCATGGCCGCTGCCGAAGAAAATGGCGCCCCCCAAATGCTGGTGCCCTAGGCAACCGCTTAGGTTGCCTAAATGGTTGCTCCGGCCCTGCTGACATCCCTGGACCCAGGCCATCCCTATGTTTACACCCTGGGGCAGATGCGGGCATGAGCATTTACAAAGACAAACGGACCCCAAGAGAAGACTCTGACTGGGGACCATCAGAGTTGAGCTGAAGTTAATGAAACAGCCTGAGTATGAAAAGACAATAGTTTAGGATTGTATAAGAGGAGAAGAAAGCGCACAAGATATTCCCCATTATGGAAGAGAGACTCTGCTAGCAGGAGTGTCTCATGAAAGGTGGATCCAGACTCTTTGGATTGGATAAGTGCTGTTTGGATCGACCACTGAATGAAACATACCTTGTTGGACAGGAAAGTACTTTAAGACGTACAGGGTATAAGAGTGCATTTTATATTTTGCTTTTACCTGTCACCTTATGTTTGAAAATCATAAGAGGGGGAAGGATAGCTCAGGGGTTTGCACATTGGCCTGCTAAATCCACAACTGTGAGTTCAATCCATAAGAGGGCCATTTAGGGATCTGGGGCAAAAAATCTGTTAGGGACAGTACTTGGTCCTGCTGGGAAGGCAGGGGAATAAACTCACTGACCTTTCAACATCCTTCCAGTTTTATGAGAGAGGTATATCTCCATATTATAATCCTTTTGCTTGCTTTTATTTGAATCTTTATCTCAAGATCTGTAAAATAAACGTGTTTGGTTTTACTCTAAGTGCCTTGTGTTAACAAGTGTTGAACTGAGGTGAAGCCAGTGAACTGGGGTGCCCTGCTTCCACGGAGGCAGTGGACTGGTGCATTGCAGGTGTCCAGAAGACAAGGGACTGGCAATTCAGTGTATCAAATTGGGGTGTGTAAGTTGCTAGTCTGCAGAGAGAGAGAGAGAGAGAGAGAGTGGGGCTTGCGGAGCCCAGAGCGGAGTGCCGGTGTTGCCAGAAGCTGTGGGAGCGTTTCCTCTGGTGGGCACAGACAAGGCTCCCACTGTAAGCAGGTGGTCATCATTGACCCCAGACACCTTGGGTAACCCCAAAGGTGTGTCAAGGCTCCCTATACTGAATGGCAAGAGATGGCCCATTCGAATGGGATCCACAAAAGCCAGCACACAAGGTAGGCAGCTGCCAAAGACAGCCAATGGGAGATGCCAATAACGGGGGCATTTGCCTTTCTCAGGGGTTTGGTGCCTTGGGCTGGAGGGAGAAGCCCTCACTGCTGGTGACCCAAAGCTGGGAACCCCTCTCCTGCAGTCAGGTGGCTTAGGTGCCTATGTTGTTCCATGCAAGACAGTATGGCACATGCCTTTAGGCTTGTCTATACTTCCAGCTAAGCGCTGATTTAGAGGGTCTGGTGATGACCTGCGAAATCGATGGCAGAGTGCTTTCCCGTCTATACTCCACCTCCGTGAGATGCAGAAGGTAAGTCAGCGGGGAGAGTATCTCCCGTCGACATAGCCTGGTGTAGACACCGCTGTAAGTTAACTGAAGTTACATCAACTTCAGTTACAATAACTTACGTAACTGAAGTACCGTAACTTAGGTCGACTTCCCGCTGCTCAGTACTAAAGGTGTAACTCCACACAAAATGGTCAGGGGGAGAGAGGATTATAGTGATTCCCATTTAATAGTTAATTAAGTTTAACAACTTCAGCAAAAGGGATAGAGGGAGCCCCGTGTCACAATATCCCATTGCCTAGTGGCTAAGGCACTCATCCGAGAGGTGGCAGATCCCTGTCCAAATCCCTTCTCATCAGGCAGAGGTGGGACTTGACCCAAAGTCTCCCACAACCCTGGTGGGTCCCCTAACTGTTGGGTTAAAGATTATAAGGGAGGTCCTCCTCTACTCCCACCACTACCATATCAGGCCCCATAGGTGAGAGAGACACTCCTCCACCCATCTTCCCCTGGTTTGTGGATCATGCTGAGATTCAGGTGGGAGGTAGGTGCTCAGATGCCTAGACTGAGACAGCAGCATGCATGCCCAGAGACAGAAACTTAGACAACAGAACTTTTAGAGCTCGGGTTTATGCCCTGAGTGAGTTTAGATGCCTACAGGATTAGGCGTCAGCCAAGTGGGGTTTTGTGGATCACAGACACTGACCTTTCTGTTTTGCCAGTTCAGATTGCAGTCTCTCTAGGGGGAGGAAAGGGGGATATGTGAGATTTCACCCTGCCGTATTTATGATGGTGACTCCCCCCCCCCCCTCGCCCCAGCTAATGTAACTGGCCCAGACACTCACCATTCTCACGCTACATTTCAGTTAGCAGAATCCCTAGAGGGATAAAAGGGCAGAGGTGATATTTAAGTTCTACGGCCAGAAGGGACCATTGTGATCATCTACTCTGACCTCCTGCATAACACAGGCCAGAGAACGTCCCCAAAATAATTCTGACGGCCGCTCTTACAGAAAAAAATCCAGTCTTGATTTATAAACTACCAATTATGGAAAATCCACCCCAAACAACCCTTGGTAAATCGTTCCAGTACTTAGGGCAGGTCTATACTCACCGCGCGGGTCGATGCGGAGAGTTCGACTTCTCGGAGTTCGAACTATCGCGTCTGATCTAGACGCGATAGTTCGAACTCCGGAAGCGCTGCGGTCGACTCCGGAACTCCACCACTGCAAACGGCGGTGGCGGAGTCGACCTGGGAGCCGCGGAGTTCGGTCCCGCGGCGTCTGGACGGGTGAGTAGCCCGAACTAAGGTACTTCGACTTCAGCTACGCTATTCGCGTAGCTGAAGTCGCGTACCTTAGTTCGACACCACCACCACCACCCCCCCGTAGTGTAGACCAGGCCTCAGGCTCTGTCTGAGATGACCCTACTCTCAGGTAATGTAGTGGGTCCAGACACTTACCCTTCTGATTCTTCATATGAGTTTGCAGGGTCTCTAGCGGGAGGTGGGAGGAAAAAGGAGAGATTTCACCTTGTTGTGTTTATGGTGCAGTTCCTGCTATTCATGTAATTTATGCTAGTGAGGCAGGCAGTCAAACAGGACCCACAGACAGATCTGTCTTGATGTTCCTTCACTCAGCATCCCTACTGCCCGGGCCCCACTGACTAGCATTTCTAGGGATTGCTCTGCGTGTCTCCCCGAGGGGCCATCCTCACTGCCCAGACCCCGTCACACTCCTGTCAGATCTGGCTGCTGTGGGAGTGGGGTAGAGAAGGTCTCTGCTCCCCTCTGTGCCCATCCCCTGAACGGCCACAGCTCCCCCCACCTCCTGACTGTGGGGCAAGTGAGCAAAGGTAATGGGGCATTGACCTGGGCTAGATAAGGGATGGGATCTGGTTGGCTCCATCCAAGCCCAGCTCCTGGCCTTGTGGCTGGCGCCTGCCCCCTGGTCCTAGTGATACCTGGGAAACAGCTCCCCGTAGGGCTGGGGCAGATGGTGGGTGCCTAGCTCAGAAAGGGGTGGAGGTGCCTTTGTCTAGCTGAGCCAATAAGTTACATGCAAATGAGCATCAGCCCCTAAGATCAGCTCTTTCCCACTCGAAGTTCACCCATTTTGGGCTGTCAGCCCCAGGATCCAAACACAGCTGGAAATGAGAGAACCGTGTCAGGTGAGACACTTCCCTGTTAGCAGCTTCCCCCCTCCTCCATCTCTATTGGGTGAGGCATTCAGAGGGGACCAGTGTTGTTACTGGAGGCTCCTCGACTAAGCCCCACCCTTCAGCTCAGTCCACCACAAGAATTCTTGCAAAGCTGCAGAAACACTCCAGGAACTAGAGAGACAGCCTGGAATTCTGTTCTCTAACCCTAAGGCAATTATATATCTACGGCTCCCTGGAGAGAAAAAAATCAGCTTGTTCCACGCTGTGTTCCAGTCATTTACCAGACTAGCAGGGTGGGATGAATGAGAAGATATGCTGAGAACAGAAAAAAAAAAAAAGACCAGGTAAGAAATTTCTCATTCTGCTGCACAGCTTCTCTCCCCATTCATCACTAATGGGAAGTACGCAATCACAGAAGGTGGGGCTGAGGGAGTATAAAACACAAATGTAATATTGCAGTAGAATAACTTGCAGAAATTGAATCTCCCCCCACCCCTCAGCAAAGGCTGTTTCATTTAAGGAATTATGTGGGAACCAATACAGTAACACCTTCCTATCAAAGGCAGGGGCGGCTCCAGGCCCCAGCATGCCAAGCGCGTGCTCGGGGTGGCACGCCACAGGGGGGTGCTCTGCCGGTCGCCCGGAGGGCGGCAGGCGGCTCCGGTGGACCTCCCACAGGCGTCCCTGCAGAGGGTCCGCTGGTCCCGCGGCTTTGGTGGAGCATCCGCAGGCATGCCTGTGGGAGGTCCATCGGAGCCACGGGACCAGCGGACTCTCCGCAGGCACATCTGCAGAGGTCCACTGGAGCAGCGGGACCGGCGACCAGCAGAGCACCCCCCACAGCGTGCCGCCGTGTTTGGGGCAGCGAAATTGCTAGAGTCGCCCCTCATCAAAGGATGCTTCTGCAGAAGAACAGAAACCTGCTTTGCAAATCTTCCTCTCATGATGCTCAGTCGCTTCTTGTAATACAGCTAGGGACCTTGTAGAGGGAGCCTTGATTCCTTCTGCGAATGGTTTCCCAGATGCCAAAAGGTGCAAACTTTTAAACATCTTGCTGCAGGAACTTTGAGGCTGCAAGGTCCTGGGATTTTGGATGGCATGCAATGAACTATGACTAATGGCTAAAATGAAGTGACGGGGAAACTGTTTCCAAGGAACAATGGGAGAAAAACTTCGCCTGGGCAGAAAGAGTTTTCGTCACGAAAACAGGAGTGTGGCTCTTGTACGGCTGGAGGCACTAACTCCAAAAGCTGTCTGTCTGAGGTAATGGCAGCAAGAAAAGCTAGCCCCAGGCTTGTCTCATCTGGCCAGTATGAGGAATCTTAACACCTGATGATACTCAGCTGGGGAGTCCAATATGCCTGCCTACACATCCCCCAATGAGGCTGTTACCCACTTTTCTGTGGTGCTAGGACCTCTATAATCACCCTGGAAGAACACTAGTGTAGCTGAGATTACTAGAACATTGTGGTCTTTCGTATTTGTAATGTGGCAGCATCCCGAGATGAGGCCCCATTGTACTGGGCACATCACAAAGAGACAGAACATGCCGCAGAGAGCATTCTCTTCCCCCCTCACTTCTGAAATGTGACACAATGAGATCAGTGAGTGAAATTCCCAAGTTGAGTTCTGTCTGGAGACTCCCTGCAGACGTGCACCTCTCCTCCGATGCCCATGCTGTTACCTGTAGGTCTTCCAAGTCCATATGAAGATGGACTTCCTGCTTCAAGGTGCAATGGAGATTCCTTGAATGTCTATCAAGTCCAAAGGACCTTCTGAGCCAATGGAGGACTAGGAGAAAGACTTCAGCTTTTTCTTTACCCTACTGCCATTGCCTACAAGAGAATCTTTGCTCGCTGGTTATTCTGGAATTCTTGCACCTTCCTTTTGAAGCAGCTGATGCTTGCCACAGTCAGAGACAGGACCCTGGCTTGGATAGACCCCTGGTCTGATTCCATATGGTCATGCCATTGTTTCTGGCCAGACACCACTGACAGAGCTAATGACGTGAACTAAATGCATGTGCACGCTGAGACTTTGGCCATGTGGAATCAGACCAGAGTGGCTTCAGCATGCTGCTTGTACTTACCTTTCCGCTAGGGCCATACAAAGGTGTTCCAGGAACGCTGCCTAATTTTGCATTGGACCCAGTGTGTGGTTCCATGTCATCAGAAAGAAGTCCTGGAGACACATTTTCAGAAATCCCACTTGGGATGACACTGATGCATGCACTAGCAATCCTCGCAGCTGGAGATAATTGGCTGTGGATGATGACTGCCCAGGAATGGCTGATGCAAATCTTTCCATAGCGCACTGCAGTCTCCCTTCTTGTTCCTTTACCTTTTGCTCTGCGTTGTGTCCAGATGCAGTAGAGGGCCAGGGCAATCACAAGAGCCAGGATCACTACCAGAGCCACCACCCAGGGAGAGACCCGTGGAAAAAAGAGATCTGCAGGAGAAATACTGATTTAGGAACAAACACATGTAGAATGAAGACAGGACATTGAGAAAATGGTGACACTGACTGGTTAAAAGAATCTCACAGGGAAACACAACGTGAAATGTGGCTTCTTTGAGTTTTATTATTAAGCCAATGAAATTCCGAGTGCTAATCTGGTTACCAAACATGGTTAATTAATAAGAATGGGGATATTAGTGGTAGGCACGGGGCATGGCAGAGCTCCACTACACCCATCTGCCACTGGTGTAACTTAGAGCAGCCCCTAGGCTTCTCTACCGGATGTCAGGGCTGCAACCAGTGCAGACTGGCCCTCGAGATCAGAATGCTGTAACCAGTTACTGATGCTCCACATTCTCCTGTGCTCAGGGAAGCTCAACCACACAGGGATTTTAATAACAACAAAGCCTGAGTCTGAGGGCGGGTTTACATTGCAGTGTAGACATACAGTGTGTTCCTTGCTCACTGGGGGCAGGGGTTTCCTACAGAATCTAGAATCACTAGGGGGTGATTAATACAATATTCCGCAACAGTGGCTATGCAAATTCCCCAGTCCTTGAAGCTTGACCTGGGGTATAGGAGGAGGGACGGGTTTTACCTGTTTCCAGGAAGTTGGGGGGACAAAGTGAGACTTTTGGAATAAAAGGCAGTTAAAACAGACTCAGGGGTCAGGGCTTTCTTCCTGGGTGAGCAAATGGACAGCACCTTCTTTACACTGGTGCTGGAGCCTGAGCAGACCTGCTGGGGGAATCACAGTGAGGTGCAGAGGGGACTGCAAGTCAAAGCCCCCAGGCTGGAAGGAGAGAGATGCAGGTATCTGCCTATGAGAGATGACAGCTGGGAGCTGGAAACCTTAACTGGATGCCCTCAAGGAAGACCAGGAAGGGAGTCAAAGGTGACTCTGTGAAACTGATGCACTGGGCATGCCACAGGGAAATGTTACAGCCCTTTGAGATGGAAGATGAATAGTGCTTTACAGATGCAAAATTATTATTACAGTGACAAAATATTGGTTCTATAATAATTGTTATTAGCTAGGAAATAGTACAAAAAGCCTGAACTGTTTTTCTAAAATATTAAGCTGGATTTAGGTAACATTTTGTATTTACACGTTATAGGCTTGATTGTTTATGCCTAGCAAATCTCCCTATCAATTTCATTGTACAATGAATGCAGGATCAGGCTCATGAAATGAGTCAAAAAATGCCGTATGTGCACAGAGGAGGTCCAGGTCATGCTGCCTGTGGAGTTCTGCATTTCCTGACTTTTGTGCAATTCA
Organism: Mauremys mutica; assembly: GCF_020497125.1. Classification (NCBI taxonomy): domain Eukaryota; kingdom Metazoa; phylum Chordata; order Testudines; family Geoemydidae; genus Mauremys; species Mauremys mutica. The sequence goes on from NW_025423061.1 coordinate 65,091, forward strand.
ATACAAGTTACAGTTTGAGCCCTCCTTTCTAACCCCTTACGGCAATGAGAGTTTTGCCAGGGTTTGAACTGCAGCAGGGGATCCATAGTGCAGCCATTCCACTGTTGTGATCTTTTCAGGTGCAGTCTAAGCAGCAATGCTGAGATCCTGACTGGGGCCCTTTTTCACTGTTCAGGAAAAATGACTTCAGTGGCTAGATTTTGTCAAAAATACTCAACAACCAGCAACTCCCATTGGGAACACAGGAGAATTCCCTCTGCAGCCCCACTGAGAAGAAAGGAGATTGCTGGTTGCTCAGCTTTTCTGGCTAAACACCCTCAGCTACTATTGAAGTCAAGGGTTTGTCTACACTAGAGTTTTTTACCTGGAGTAAACTGTCAGTTAACCCGAGGTAGCTTTTACATGTCAGTCTGGATAGCCCACAGACGTTATATAGAACTATTTTGAGTCACCAGGTATATCCAGAGAGAGTTGAGGATGCTCAAGACCTCACTACTAGGAGACACTCTAGTAAGTGCTCCCCACTAACATCTGCAGTGTCTCAGTCTGTCCATGTGCGGCACTGACCTGCTATGTAAATTGCTGACTCTCTCTCCTGGTTGACACATGGGTTCCTAACACAGCAGGACACTTTCTGGTTGGACTCTTCTGTTATAACAATGGCAATCTCTGTTTGAAACAGGCCACCGGCTGCTTGGGATGTTTTCAGAGGCTGATGGTAAGAACTGCCCCTGAAGATCTCTCCACTGAGCCTCGGGCTGTGGGTACCATCTGGATGAACGACACACCACCTTGATCCCTCCGTCCTGATGTCCCTCCACAGAGATGTCAGGGCCAGAGCCCAAACCTAGAAGGGAATGCAATGAACTGATGTTAAATCTACAATATTGTGTTATGAGCCAAATGTTTCATGACAGTATCTTCAAGAACACCCCTTTGGGAAGGGGGGAGGCATGGATTCTCGTAAACTAGGAATTTCTGGGACACCTGGAAGATGTGAACAGCACTGACCGAGGTAAGGAGGAGATGATGTAGGACAGGGGTGGCCAACCTGTGGCTCCAGAGCCCCGTGTGGCTCTTCAGAAGTTAATATGCGGCTCCCTGTATAGGCACCGACACCGGGGCTGGAGTTCTAGGCGCCAACTTTCCAATGTGCCGGGGGTGCTCACTGCTCAGCCCTGGCTCTGCCACAGGCCCTGCCTCCACTCCACCCCTCCCTTGAGCCTGCCATGCCCTCACTCCTCCCCCTCCCTCCCAGAACCTCCTGCACGCCATGAAACAGCTGATCGGGAGGTGTGTGTGGGGGGGTGCTGATTAGTGTGGCTTCCCATGGGTGGGAGGCGCTGGGAGCAGGGGGTGGGAGCTGATGGGGGGCTGCTGACGTATTACTGTGATTCTTTGGCAATGTACATTGGTAAACTCTGGCTCCTTCTCAGGCTCAGGTTGGGCACCCCATATGTGTGGTATTGTTCTATCCACTCTCAAGGCCTGATCCAGAGCGTAACGCCTCACATTAACAATCTGGGCTTTGGATTAGGCCTAGAAGAGCTCTGTAGCGTCAGACTAGATTGGTTATAGAGACCATTTCTTTTTGTTTTAATGTGATCGATGCTCTGCATTCTCAATCCATCTTGTGTTAATGAGAGTATTTGAGTCTCAGGGCGAGTCTACTCACAGGCTGGCACCAGCAAAACAAAACCAACTTCAACTCACATCTTTGGTTCTTTCAGTGCAAGTCAGTGTGTAACACTCTTATTTTGTGTCTTATTTTTATTTCATTTAAATCAGTTGTGAAATGGGACATTGTTAATCTGAAATGACACACACGTAGACTCGCACTGACATCACAAAGGCGTGGATTCAAATTGATGGGCCAAGTTTGTGAATGCTGTTGGAGAAAAACTCAGTTCTCACTCTCTGGTTGGGTGCAGCAAAGTCAGATACTTTATTGCTCGAGCAATTGCATAGAGGGAGGGAGTGCGCTAGGATGCAGGGTTTCCCCCTCCTAGGCAGGTCTCTCCACAGGTAAACAATTCCAGCATTTATACCTTTTGTTACAGACAATAATAAGCACCAGCTGCATTTTGTTTATACATAGGTCATCCTGATAACATATTTTTCTCACTTATTTTGACTCTAATCTTATTTACACAAGGTCACAACAACTTCTCACACAGTTCCTTCCCACTCGCCTCACACAATCCTCGCTTCTAAAAATCTCGCATTATTAGGGTTACAGTTAGCCTGACTCTTGCTAACGGAGACTGTCTTGCATTAAGATCCCCTACAAATCCCTGTCAGTTCTTGCTCTACTTCCACAATGCCTTACACTCAACTCAGTGGCATCTCTCTGTTATTCTGTCTGTGTTTGTAATGTGACACCTTTTGAACGCTGTACCTAGTCGATTCCAAAAGTGCATGGACTGTTCTAGGTCTCACTGGGCACTTGACTTAGGTGAAAATTGGAAAACCAAATAGGGGACAAATTAAGCCTCTGCCAACTGATTAGCCCAACCACAACTTCCAGCCCCTTTGCAAGTGTCCAGAGATCAAACTTCCAGCATAACTAGAGTGTCACACACTTTGTATCTTGTGTAGGCTGAGTGCATCGCACGCATGAGGGGCTCCTTGCGTACCTCCATACCCCCCACAAGTCACTGTCCCATCCCCCTCTACTTCAGGGACTCCCTGCAACTCCCCCCAATCTCCCCCATACCAGGGGTTCTGTGTGCACACCCCCATTCCCACTTCCCCCAATGCTGTCCCTTTCCCCCATGCCAGTGGCTCTGTTTACTGTCCTATTTCCATGTCCTCCACACTGGGGTCCCCATCCTTCCCATCATGCCATGGTTTATGGGTGTCTCTTCTCCCCCATAGATTGGAAGGGTAGGGTGGATGGCTGGTGCCCTCTCTCCCCTGACTGGAGCAGGTGCTGAGGAGGCAGGACTTTGGGAAGGAGGAAGGAAGGAATGACCTCTCCACCCCTTCTGGCTGTCCCTACTGGCTGAGTATCCACCCCATGGAGGGAGAACAATTATTTCTCTTCTAACACTGGAGGTGTCAACATGATAAACTCTGTTGGCAGGATGAGTAGGGCTGTTATGCTTCAAGGTGTTAATGGTGCCATCAACAGATAACAGCTCCATATGGCCCCCATTTCCCCCATTTTTGTTTTCTGATTGTCCCCAAGATCAACAGGATTCTGGCCTTTGATGCTGAGAAAATTCCCTAAAATGTTGGAATTGATCAGAGGTGGCATTCAGTCCATTTGGCCCCACTGCCTCTCATTGATTGCTGTTCTGTCATATGTGCAGATTCTTCATTTTCTCTAAGGACCAGGGATAAGCTGCTACATAACCCAGGAGGCTGATAGTGTGAGCAGGGGTAAGGGAATCAGTTTTCCTTTTAACGATGCTATAAACAGGCTTGGTGCAGCAGCTGCATATAAGAGGAATCATGTGGAGTAGTTGTGAACCACCTAATTGACATGCATGAAGGCTGAACTCTTCCATAACCTTCACTTGCAAAGCAAAGTTTAGAAGCAGCCTCAGCGTACAGAGCATTCCAGCAAGCCCTTCAATGTGTCCTGAGAGCAGACACTGACTCTACTGGGAAATTACGGGAAGTCAAAAGAGAATTCAGAGCATTGGCTGGCAGAGAAACCACAAGCACCGTCTCCCAAGAGCTCTCTATTTATTATCCTTTCTGAAGTAAAAACAGCAGTGAAACAAGTTACTAACCTTCCACCTGCAGGAGCACTGAAGTGCCTTGAAAGAAGGTAAGTGATTGAAATAAACAAGTATATTGGCCCTCGTCAGAAGGTCGGATATCATGTATTCTCAAGGAAACACTTCCATTGGTGATGTCATCTTTCAGCAGCTCTGTCCTTCCTTGATAGCCCAACATCTGATTTTCATACTGATCCTGCCCATCTTGGTACAGGTGCACAACTGCAGAGTCCTGGGATCGGACCCATCTCACCTCCATGCTCTGAGCGCTCATCCTGGGGGAGAGGTGGCAGGGCAGGACGGCCTCCCACCGACAGATGCTGTGATTGGACGATCAGGTCCAGTCACTGTGAACTGTGCTGTGAAATGTGTCAGGGATAAAAAGTCAATTAAATCAAAGAGGAGCTGAGTGGTGTGTTAATTCAGCAGTAAGACCCACAGCAAGAGAGAGCATCGTGTATTAGAATGCATGACATGGTCTCACGCAGTGCCCTACACACGTGTACGAGGGCAGAGCTCGTATGTGAATTTTATGCATTACTTGTATGATCTCTGACTATGGCTCAACACTTCTCATGGACACCCTGGGGATAATGGTATGGGGGGCCTGATTCTCTGATATGCCAAGGCCTTTTCCTGCTGCTGCAGCACAGGGACCATCCCAGCTGCTGTAGGGATGGTGTAAGCCAGGGGTCTCAAACTCAAATGACAAGGGCCACATGAGGACTAGTACATTTGCCCATGGGCCGCATCACTGACACCTCCCCCCTACCGCCCTCGGCCCCGCCCCCACTCCACCCCTTCCCTGCCCCCATTCCAACCTCTTCCCCAAAATCCCCACCCCAACTCCACCCTCTGCCTGCCCCCAGAGGGTGCAGGAGGGGTGTAGGGTGTGGCAGGAGCTCAGGGCAGGGAGTTGGGGTGTGGGGTGCAGGAGGGATGAGGGGTGCGGCAGGGGCTCAGGACAGTGGGTTGGGGTACAGGAGGGGAGCGGTGGGGGTTCAGGGCAGGGGGTCGGGTGCAGGGTGCGGCAGGGGGCTCAGGGCAGTGGGTTGGGGTGCAGGAGGGGTGTGGCGGGGGTTGGGGCAGGGGGTTGGACTGCAGGACGAGTTTACGGGGGCAGGCTCTGGCCTGGTACTCACTCAGGGCAGGCTCCCTGCCTGTCTGCTCCACTCCGCGAAGCAGCTGGAACGTGGGGGAGCAGGGGCACAGGAGAGTGCGTGTTACTGTTGCTTCAGGCACCGCCCCAGCATCTCCCATTGGCCGGGAACGGGGAACCGCGGCCGATGGGAGCTGCTGGGGGCGGTGCCTGAAGCAACATCCACACACACCTGCCTGCGCCTCTCCTCCCCCAGGTTCCATCTGCTTCCTGGAGCAGTGCAGGGGCAGGGCAGGTACCCTGCCCCTGGTGCACACAGGGCCGGAGCCGCTCTAGGTAAACGCTGGGGGGGGCCGCAAGGAGCTCGCAGGCCACAGAAAATAATCTCGCAGGCCGTGTGCAGCCCGCGGGCTGCATATTTGAGACCCCCGGTGTAAGGGCTTGCAAAGTGTAAAGATCATCGCTACACAGGTGGTCACTCTACGGGTAAACGTAGAGATAATGGAGAGGGAGGACGAGGCAGATCGGAAAGTGCAGGAGGCAGTTCTGTGTATTTATACCTGCCAGAAACCAGCCAGAGGCCTGAGAAGATTGAGCAGAGGTGTAGCAACCATGGTTATTAGGGACCCAGCTGTGCCCTGCAGTGTCTCCATTTGTGTAAAGAGCATGAGACACCAGGCGGGGTGAGCAGACGTGGTTTGCAAGACAAGGCAGTGATGTGAGATGGATGTTAATAACCAGCAATAGACCAGCAGCAAACCCAGCGAGGAGGCCGGAGCTCCTACCTGACACCAGCCTCCGCACCTGTAGAGCGAGGCAGAGAGTGACGTAGCCGGGCAGAGCGGAGCTCACTGTGGAGCCGGGGGAGAAGGAGGGAACCTTCCCCATCATCATAGCTGGATCTGGGGAACAGGAGAAATAACAAACCAGAGGGCGGGTGAGTGTGATGCAGTGACAGTGCCATGGAGCTGCAGGGAGGAGGTAACAGGCCTCACTGCTGCCTAACATACAGCCAAAGGGAAGGGATTTTCCCTACAGTCCTCGTCTGGCCCGGCTCTGAGCTAAAACCCCCGAGCTGCTGTCTGGTCTGTTTAGATTGTACGAAGCTCTCCAGGGCAGAGATGGTCTCTCACTATTGGTGTGTCCAGGGCCCAGTACAATGGGGCCCCCATCTTGGTTTGGGCATTTAGGTGTTACCGTAATCCCAGTGAATGAATAAATAAGAAGGGAGGTATTAAGGGAAACAAGCCAGTGCAGGCAAAGCTCTTGAGCTTAGGTCTCTTATTGCTTTGGGGAAAGCAGCTCCATCTCCCAGCAACACCTGTCCCAGGTGAGGGTATTCTGGGGATCTCGCTACCTCGGGGCAGCGGGGGGCATTCCAGTGAATAACATCACCCTTTGGCTTTCTGAACAAGCTCCTTCTCTGCGTCCTGATCACACACATCAATGTAACATCAGCTAGAGCAGGGGTCGGCAACCTTTGGCTTGCGGCCCGTCAGAGTAATCCGCTAGCGGGCCACGAGACAGTTTGTTTACATTGACCATCCGCAGGCATGGCCACCTGCAGCTCCCAATGGCCGCGGTTCACCATTCCTGGCCAATGGGAGCTGCGGGAAGCGGTGGCCAGCACACCAGGGGTCAGGCAGTTCCTTAGTGTATGTGCTTTGAGAACGCCTGGTGGAAAGGACCATCTGTCACAAAGGTGAGCTCACCTGCGTGGTAAAATATATGGGATCACCCAAGGGGACTGTCTGTGACTCCATGTTAATGCTGTTACAGAGCCTGAAGCGTTTACACTGGATACTTGGTTGGTGAAATCTCCATACAGACCTCACACCCAATTTGGGGTTTGTTCCCTGCTTCTTACCAGTCTGCCCGAGGCTGGTGCTCGTGCTCTCGAGTCACTGGGGACAGCGTTACAGAGAGAGGGGCTGTGACTTCCCCACGGTCACTGAACAGGTCTGTGACAGAGCCAGGAACAGACCCTGTTAACTCCAGAGCCCCGTCACCCGCAGCTTGGAAAGGCCTCCGAGCACACTGTATTAGGCTGCAGGAAGAGGTGTGCAGGGACTGCAGCTGAGCTGCCCTGCCAAGACAGCCTGTGCATCCATGGACAAACCACCTCACTGGGGGGGTGTCCCCTGGGTCAGGAGAAGTCAGTGTCCAGCCCTGTGGGGCTGCGCTCCTGGCTCATACCTCCAGCACTCACTGCTGCCCCTCCCTTCCCAGCTGCACTGTTCAGCCAGCCCCAGGCCTCTGTGAGGTCACTTCCACCCGCCTCCACCACCTCAAACCTTCAAACTGGGACATGGTGCACCAGTACCAATCAGAGTGCACTAGTGTAAATTCTGTCTGTACTAAGGGTTTGCACCAGTGCCTAAAACACCAGGGTGGCAGAGACCTTCAGTGCCCAAAACAGCAGTACGGTGGCACTAGAACCTATTTCTAGCTCGGTCACAGACAGCCTGGGTGACCTTGGACACGTCAATGTTTCTCCTCCCAACTTTAGTCTCTTTCCCCAGCTGCCCACTCACCGGGGTCTCCTCTCTCCAGAGCTGCTCACCACTACAGTCTGTGTGGGTGTCCCCAGAGCTAAGGCAGGTCAGCTCGGGAATAGTCTTACAAGGGGGGCTGGGGAGTCTCTTTCCCTGGAACTTTTTAAGAACAGGTAGGACAAAGCTCTGCCAGAGACAATCTACATATACTTGGTCCTGCCTCGGCAGAGACAGCTGGACTTGATGACATCTTGAGGTTCTGTCCAGCACTACATTTCTAGGATGCCATGCAATATATACGTACAAAACACAACATCCAGAGTAAAACCCACCACAACATAATGTCAGGAAACTCAGGAAAAAAAAAAAAAGAAAAAATAAACAACAAAAGCCACAGCATAAAATGACAATACAGAGGAAAAGAAAACACGATGCAAACTAACACACCCTAGGACAATATTACACAACGAAAAAAAAAAAAAAAAAAGAGCTCATCTCAAACCAGCACAACACAGGCACCAAACATGCTGAGGCAAAACAATTCACCATAAAACTGCTCCACAACATGGTGCGATCACAGTTCCAAATGGCACCATGCAAAACAGCTCAGCGTAGAACAGGACACAGCACAAAAGAGAATTATTTCAATGGAGGCCTGGAAGGGATCTTGAGAGGGTGTCTCCTCCAGCCTCCTGTGCTGAGGCAGGACCAAGTATCCCTAGACATTCCCAGACTGGTGTATCTCTAACCAGGTCTTAAAAACCTCCAGTGAAGGAAATTCCACAGTCTCCCTTGGAAGCCAATGCAAGGCAAACACTGACCAAAACAACGCTGCACACACACACGCTGGGCCTGGGGTTAAGGGGAGAGGCAAGAATTCAAACAATCTGGGTTCAGTTCCCAGTTTTGCCCCAAATTCTCCATGCAAACTTGTTAGATACCGGCGGCTGGCCCGTGCCCACTGACTTGGGCTCATACGGCTCAGGCTGTGGGGCAGTTTAATTGTGGTGTCCATTTTCCAGCTGGGGCTGCAGCCCAAGGTCTGGCACCCTCCCACCTCGCAGGGTCCTACAGCCTGGCCCAAGCCCGAGCCCAGACATCTACACTGCAATTAAACAGCCCCTTCGCCTGAGCCCTATGAGCCTGAGTCACCTGGCATGGGCCAGCTGGGGGGTTTTAATAGCAGGGTAAAGATACCCTTGGTGTCTGTTCAACACCTGTTACAATGGGGACCCTGATCTTGGTCAGTGTGCAGAGTCCTGACCAACAGGGGAGCCTGAGCTCAGTTGGGGGCTCTGCAACTCCCAGCATTACAGGATCCCTGATTTTGTTTAGGGCCCCTGCAGTATCTGGCAAAATGTGGGGCCAGGATCTCTGTCAGGTTCTGTGCAGTGCCCAGTACAGTGGTGGGGTGTGATCTTCATTAGGGTCTACAGCAACGTGCAGATCCCTTTCTTTAGTTGTGTAGCCGATATGTTCTGCTGACGCTGCCAGGCGTAATGCATGTTCAGTAGGGGTTTCTCCCCTACTAATGCTGCATTGTCCTTCTCTTCTAGGTTAGTATATTAATGATCTCATTTTGGTGTCATGTGTGTCAGTTCGTTGCCATGGCACTTGTGTGCTCAGACATCTGAGGATGCTCTGCAGAAAAGCTCCTTGAGTGGGGTGATCCCCAGGGAGTAGCTCAAACCTCCAAAGTGCCTGGCCAGGGCAGGACATTAGCCCAGCAAGGGAGGGGTGTGGCAGTGACATCACAAAGGCCTTTGGCAGGACCTCAGACTATTGGTCCAAGGTGGTGGGGAGGTGGTGACCTCACAGAGAGATGCTGACATCAGCCAGGCAGGACAGGGGCGAGGGGCCAGGGAAACCTCAGAGACCCCTGTGGCTTTGCTCCAGCAAGTCTCCTTCTCCAGGTCTCTCTCTGAGGACTGAGGGAGTATTCGGGTTCACGGACGTGAGTGCCAGCAGGAACCTCTTTCGAGTTTTCTCCTTCCTTTCTAGGGAGCCCTGTGAGGAGCTGATTTAAGGGGGGAGGGGAGGGCTGGAAGGCTCCCTGGATAAAGGAAGGGGGCGGAAGTGGGAGACGGGCAGGTGACTGGCAACTGAGGGCTCGGGGAAACTGTGTTGGTAGTTTGGGGGCAGTGGTGGGATTGGGAAATGGGGTCTGGACAGTCTCCATGGGGGACACGTGCTCTTCTCTGCCAAGGTGGGGATGAAAACGGGCTCCTCTTCCCATCCCCATTCCAGGGGCAGCCATGTGCTGGGGAATGACTCAGGGCAACAATTTCCCACCTAAATGAGGACAAATCGCTGCAGATCAAATGGGTGGGAAAAACTGCCCCATGGGAGAGATTTTGAATTGACACTTGAGAGATACAGAGAGACCAGGGGGAAAAGGGGAAAAGCTGGAGAGACTTTGTAGGTGGGAGGACGGGGCACAAACAGGGCAGGATTCAGTGAACTCACCTCCCCCCCCCCCCGGGAATTTCCTGGCTGCACAAACCAATTCATATTTCCCGCCCCAATGACCTTCCCCCCCCTGCGCCCCCAGCTCAACTCCAGTGCCCCCCCCGCCCGGATCTTCCCTTTAGCCCCCCCAGCCCCGCCCCCACCTGCCTGACTCCCCCCACCATCAATTCCCTGCCCAGCCCCGCCCCCAGCGCAACGTTCCGGCTGATACGGGCGGGGGGAAGGGCAGCGGCTTCAGCAGCTGCTACTGAGCATGCGCAGTTCCCGGGAGTAGCACAGCGCTATTGAGAGTAATTTAATGCACCGGCCCCCCCCCCTTCCCAGCGGGGGGCGGATGCTGCTGCGGCTCCGCTGGGGCCGAGGCGGCTCCGAGGCTTCTCCCGGGTTCCCCGGGGCAGAGTCACGTTCCCGCCCCCCCAGCGCCCCCCCCCCGGGGTCTCTCACCCCCCGGGGGCTCCGGGCGGGGCTGGGGCGGGCAGAGCCCGGGGCTGCCCGGGGCCCAGCTGGAGAAACACCCCCCCCCCCCGGCCGGGCCCCCCCGGGGAGCAGCAGCGGCTCAGCCCGGGCCCGGCTCACGCGGAGGCGGCAGCAGCAGCTTTGTTCTTCCGGCCCCAGCGGGGCTCGCACGGAGCATGCGCAGTAACAGCTGCTGGAACCCTCCCTTCCCTGGGCTGCGGAGATGGCGGAAGCGGCCCCGGGGCAGGCTGGGAGATGTAGTTCCTGATGCTCCCTGGACCGGAAGTGACGTTGATGGAGAGACCAAACCGATCTGCAAACGCGCGCGAGCCGCTGCGGCTCTGCCTGGCTCGCGCGGGGCCGTTGGGGCCTCTCCCGGCCGGAGAAGGGTTGGTGCCGGTGGGGCTCTGGGCATGCGCAGATCGCGGCGGGAGAGCCCTTCATTAACCCCCCCCGTGACCTGCCTAGGCTCCGCCCGCCCCGCTGCGGAGCTGCAGCCTCCAGGTCCCGGAGCGAGCCCCGGGGGCGGGGCCGGGCGGTGACTCTGCTCCAGTGCCGGGGGGCAGCGCCCGCGCGGGGCTCGGAGCTGCTGCCCCCGCAGGAGCCCAGCGCCCCCCGGGCCCGGCCAGGCTCTGCCCTGGGGCCCCGCGGGGGGTGCTGGGGGGAGGGGCCGGCCCCACTGGGGTCCCTGCGTGGGGCTGGGCGGGGCTGGGGGGTGAGACCGGGCTGGGGGGGGAGGGGCGGGAAATGTCGGTGCAGCCCGGACATGGCTGGGGGGGGGCAGGTGACCCCCGAGGAGCGGGGAGAGAAAGGGGGGGGCTGAGATCCCCTCGGATTTACCGCTGCCCCCTCCCGTGGGGACCCCCCCTCCTCCCCCGTCCTGCCCCCTTTCTCCCTAGAGAGCCACGAGCAGCGCCCAGGGTGACCCCCCCCTCCCCCAACCCCTGAGAAGTTCCCTGTTTCTCCCCCCCCCCCCCCGCGATTGTGCCCCATTTTCTCTCCCCTTCGCCAATGGCCAGTTCAGATCTCAGGTTTGGGGGGTTTCCCCCATTTCCACCTGCAGGGTTTTGTCCTTGTGCGGGTGGGAAATGGTTCCCCCGAGTGATTCCTGAGCTGGGCAGAGGGTGAATGGGCAGAGGCTGGGGGGGCCCTGAGACAGGGACACCTCTGGGCTGCGCTGGGGGGGCCACTCTCTGCTGGCAACGGGGCCTGGGAAGGGCCAGGAAGGGGAGGGAGGGAGGAGTAAGTGTCCCCCATGGAGACGGCCCAGCCCCAGGTTTCCCAGTCCCAGCTACTCCCCAGCACCTGCTGGCCCTGTGAGTGTGAGGCAAGAAGAATCCATCTCATTCTGTTGTTGATTGAATATCCCTGTATAATCCCCTCCAATTTCCCCTCCGTTCTCTTGAACTGTTAAATGCTGACGTAAAATCTCCCAGATGTTGGTGCTTCTGTCTCACATTAGCAAATATTTAGTTTGTGCCTCATTTTCTCCTCAGTTCTGAAATACTGATATCGAATTCTCAAAAATCTTCCCACTTTTCTCTCCAGGTGTGTGACTGAGATCAGGACTCTTATCGTACTGAGCGTGGCCCTGTTCTCCAGGCGCTGCAGAGACCCCAGGTGAGATCAGACCCCACTGTTGTGCCAGGTAAAACTGAGGCCTAGACCGAGATCACGGCCCCCTTTAAGCCAGGCGGTGCACGACTGTGACCTAAACTGCTGCATCCATTGTGCTGGGCACTTTAGAGACCTCGACTGAGATCTGTGTCCCCGTTGAGTCTGGCACTGCACTGACCCCAACCCAGATCATGCCCCACCACTGTACTGGGCACTGCACAGACCCTGATAGAGATCCTGCCCCCACATTTTACCAGTTGCTGCAGGCGCCCTAAACAAAATCCGGGATCCTGTAATGCTGGGAGTTGCAGCATCACCGACTGAGGTCAGGCCCCTGTTATGCAGGGCTCTGCACAGACACCGAGATCAGGGTCCCCATTGTGACAGGTGCTGAACAGACACCAAGGGTATCTCTACCCTGCCATTAAAACCCCCAGCTGGCCCATGCCAGGTGACTCAGGCTCACAGGGCTCAGGTGAAGGGGCTGTTTAATTGCAGTGTAGATGTCTGGGCTCGGGCTGGGGCCAGGCTGTAGGACCCTGCGAGGTGGGAGGGTGCCAGACCTTGGGCTGCAGCCCCAGCCGGAACATGGACACCACCATTAAACAGCCCCACAGCCTGAGCCGTGTGAGCCCAAATCAGCGGGCACGGGCCAGCCGCCGGTGTCTGACTGCAGTGTCGACATGCCCACAGGGACAGGCCTTGCCACAAAAAGCTCAAAGGCTAAATAAGCCAATGGTGGGAGGCGACTCCATTTTACAGATGGGGAAACTGAAGCTCAGAGAGCTGAAGTAATTTGCTCAAGTTTGCATGGAGAATTTGGGGCAGAACCTAGATTGTTTGAATTCTTGCCTCTCCCCTTAAACCCAAGCCCAGCGTGTGTGTGTGCAGCATTGTTTGGCCTGTGTTTGCCTTGCATTGGCTTCCAAGGGAGACTGTGGAATTTCCTTCACTGGAGGTTTTTAAGACCAGGTTAGAGATACACCAGTCTGGGAATGTCTAGGGATACTTGGTCCTGCCTCAGCACAGGGGGCTGGAGTAGACGCCCTCTCAAGATCCCTTCCAGGCCTAATTGAAAGAATTCTCTTTTGTGCTGTGTCCTGTTCTACGCTGAGCTGTTTTGCCTGTTGCCTTTTGGAACTATGATGCACCATGCTGTGTTGCATAGTTTTATGATGCGTTATTTTGCCTCAGCTGGTTTGGTGTCTGTGTTATGTTGGTTTGAGTTGAGCTCTTTTGCATTGTGTACCTTTGTTCTAAGGTGTGTTAGTTTGCATTGTGTTGCTTTCTTCTCCTTAGTATTGTGTCATTTTTTGCTGTGCAGTGTAGTTTTTTGTTTTGTTTTTTGAATTGCCTGACACCATGTTTTCATTTGGTTTCATCATGTTGTTTTATACGTATCTATATTGCATAACATCATAGCAATGTAGAGCTGGACAGGACCTCAAGATGTTGTCATGTCCAGCTCCTTCTGCCGAGGCAGCTCAAGTGTATGTAGATTGTCTCTGACAGAGCTTTGTCCTACCTGTTCTTAAAATCTTCCAGGGACAGAGACTCCCCAGCCCCTTTGTAAGACTATTCCCGAGCTGACCTGCCTCAGCTCTGGGGACACCCACACAGACTGTAGTGGTGAGCAGCTCTGGAGAGAGAGGAGACCCCAGTGAGTGGGCAGCTGGGTAAAGAGACTGAAGTTGGGAGGAGAAACATTGTCGTGTCCAAGGTCACCCAGGCTGTCTGTGACCGAGCTAGAACTAGATCCCAGTTCTAGTGCCACCGTACTGCTGTTTTGGGCACTGAAGGTCTCTGCCACCCTGGTGTTTTAGGCACTGGTGCAAACCCTTAGTACAGACAGAATTTACACTAGTGCACTCTGATTGGCACTGGTGCACTATGTCCCTATTTGAAGGCTTGCAGGGGATAGGGGAGGGGGGGCAGTGACCTCCCAGAGGCCTGGGGCTGGCTGAACAGTGCAGCTGGTAAGGGAGGGGCAGCAGTGAGTGCTGGAGGTATGAGCCAGGAGCACGGCCCCACAGGGCTGGACACTGACTTCTCCTGACCCATGACCCATACACCCAGCTGTGTGCAGGGACCACAGCTGAGCTGCCTGCCAAGACAGCCTGTGCATCCATGGGCAAACCACCTCTTTCTGCAGCCTAATACAGTGGGGTCTGGGGACCTTTCCAAGCTGCGGGTGATGTGGCTCTGGCGTTAACGGGATCTGTTCCTGGCTCTGTCCCTGACCTGCTTGGTGACCTTGGGGAAGTCACAGCCCCTCTCTGTTTTCCTCCTCCCCATTGTTTACTTGGATTGTGATCTCTTTGGGGCAAGGACTGTCCCTCTCTGTCTGTGCAGTGCCCAGCACAATGGGGCTGCTGATCTCAGTCAGGTTCTCTGCCATGTGCTGCACGATGGGGCCCTGATCTCCATCAGTGTCTGTGCAACACAAAGCACAGCTTATAGACTCACAGACTTTAAGGGCAGAAGGTAGAGGTGTATGTCAGATGAGGTCTCATCGGTGCCTTGTATAACAGTACTGACCCTTTCATGTATAGCTCAGTGGTTTTAGCACTGGCCTGCTAAACCCAGGGTTGTGAGTTCAATCCTTGAGGGGGCCATTTAGAGATCTAGGGCAAAAATCTGTCAGGGGATTGATCCTGCTTTGAGCAGGGGGTTGGACTAGATGATCTACTGAGGTCCCTTCCAACCCTAATAATCTATGATTCTATGTGTCTGCTGGAAATCCCTCACCTGATGTATCCTAGGACTGCATTAACCCATTTCACGGCTGCATCACATTGGCAGCTCATAATTATCCTGTGATCAACCAGTCTCCTCCTCTGTCACTTCCAATTGACAAACCCCCATCTTATTGCAAAATTATGCACTTGGGGACTAACAAGTCGAATTTGTTCACTATTGATTTTCATCCCATTTCTATTACTCCGGCTTTCAAGGACATGCAGCTTTTCTTGTCTGATTTTCCTGTCCTCCTCCATATTGGCAATCCCTCCCGGCTCTGTGTCCCACTCCCACTTCTTGTGCCAAGATCACTAATAAAAGTGTTGAGTAAGACTGGTCCCAAGACTGATCCGAGGAACTGCACTAGTAACTCCCACCAGCCTGACAACTCACCGTTCAATATGAGCCCCTTGTAGACTCCCCTTTAACCAATTCTTTATTGACCTTTCGGTTCTCATATTAATCCCCATAGTCTCCAATTTAACAAATAGTTTCCCATGTGGAACTGTATCAAAAGCCTTACTGACGTCCAGATCAGGTTTCTCTGCACAATCTACCTTTTGTAACACCATGTTTTATTTATTTATAGTGCTGAAGGCTGAGAGGAAGTGTTAGCAGTAGGCTGAGAATGGCCATGTGGAGGTGGGGGAGGGGATGGCAGACAGTGGGGAGGTGGGGGGGATGCGGCATTGGAGGTGTATATGGGATTGTGTTTTGTAGGAGTCCATGTCTCTGCTCCCTGTGGCCGTGGCTCGTTCCGTACCAAAGCAGCATGTCAGCAGAGCAGACGCACACACCGTAGCTCTGCCTGGAACACGCAGCGTTCACTGCCAGACGGGCTGGGCGATTTTTCAGGGACCCAGCTTGATATGCCTGGCTGGGGTGGGTTCAGTTGGGCGGGGGTCTGGGGCTCTGATAGTTTGCGATGTTCCTTTTTGCATAGTCAGTTCTTTCCATTTATTGTTTTACCCCCGCCTATGCCCGAGGCCGCTCTCTTCGTAACTTGCTTCGGTTATTTCACTTCCAGTTTTTAAATGGGATCTAAGAATTGCAAAGCTGAATGAAAGATAAACAAACAGAACCATTTGAATGTCAGCCCAGAGCTGGTAGAATGGTACCCAGTGTGGTCGGCTGTAATGACCGGGTTCCCTACAGTGTTTTCTGGTGGGGCGGATAAAGCAACGTCAAAGAGCCAAATGCGCATTTGAGGGCGAAAGGGCTCATCAGGTGTTTGCTCTCTAAGGAGCATGTCACCGGCCAGGGCCTGCAGTCTGTCAGGAGAGGTGCGCTGGGGTGTATTTAGGAATCTGAAAATAAAAGGTGAAGACGGCTGGGTCACAATATCCAATGAAATCTTGCAAACAATTATACAAATGGATCCTACTGCTGTTAAAACAACATGGTATTAATACTGATTCAAAACTGACATTAAAATTAGGAGAGAAACGCATGAGAAATGAACTGACACCTACTTACCATTTCTTAATGCCTAAAATGTTGACACTCCCTCACAGCATCTTTTTTTCAAAGGGATGCACAGCACACAGTCAGGTTAATGAATGGAAGCACACCCATTATTGACTGCTTTGTGCTGCATGAGCATCTGATTAAGCACCTAATTACAACTGTACCACTGTAAGTGGAAATGCATCAACCCAGCTTAGCTCCAAGGTGTTTAGATGTGAATGAAAAGTTTCTAAATTAAATACATGGCAGAATGGTTAATGGGGAAAATACACTGAAATGCCTCTACCCAGTCCTGTTGACTTGTTCTCCCAACTCCCCCATGAGTTCTGGCCTCTTGGTCAACTCAGCTCCCAGTCCCACATCAGCTGTGCCCTCTCCCAACCTAACCCATTTCTACTGCAATTCTTCACCCTCCTCATCCAGGCAGGGGGTTGGCGCTGCAGCCCCTAAGGTACCTGCGTTAATCACTGTCTCTCATACTGGGGCTATTTAGATTTCAGGGAACGATTTCTCAGAATTACTGACTCTGGGAGGTGGGAGAGAGGAGAGGCTGAGAGAGCGTTTGCTCTTACGGCCACGTTCAACTCTGGTAGCCTCCATGTTACCTCATCCTCCACCCTCCCCCATGTCTCTGCTCATGTCAGTTTCACCTGATCATAATGCCACTGGCTTCAGCAGAGCTCCTAGACAGGAGCTACATCACGAGGGGGTTACAGTACTGAGAGTGAAATACATCACAGGGAGGGTGTAATTATCCTGAAGTGAAACATTCCAGTCTAGGAAGTGAAAGACTTCAAGTACTTCATTACTTAAAATTACGCTTGAAAGGATTGGATTTTTATTAATAAATTGCAGTAAATGTTAATTTCACTGTACACACACACACAGATGAAAAAATATTGATATAGGTAATATACAGAAATGCTTCTGGAGAAAGTGGAGTTTGATTTAAGGATATTTACACTGTATATTTTGGGTGTGACATTGACAATTTCTCTTTGAACAGTTCTATGATTTGGCTTTTGGACTCTCAGCAGTTACTGTTATTAAATAATTGTTGTCTGACGACCCCCATAACTTCCACAGCTCTGAACATTGAAATTGTAAACATTGAAAAAAGGGTTTAAAAATAAATCTCTATCTCTTGAAATTAAAAGAAAGAAATAGACACAATGAATTTTGTCAAACCCACTTAACAGCAATTGCAATATGCTAGGGGATGGAAATTCACAACTAAGGCACCAACCTTAATTCTGCCCTGTAGGGAGACCAGGCAATTGCCGTAGGGCTACGAATTAGGCGTTTTAGTGTATATCGTTCCAGATTACAAATCGGTATGATCTAAAGACACATGAGATCTTTTCCTCAGGAAATCACCGTCACTGGGATGTTTCTCTTAGTGGTAATTCCCAGAAGTGAACAGATTAGTAACATTATCAGTTATGAAGTGGCCATTTCAGATTCCTGGGGAGTGTCGTATTTTGCACTAGGGGCCAGGTCCTTGGAGAGACGGAACCTTGGTTTTATTTTAACTTCTCCATGCTCAGCAGCTTCTGGAATTTGGTTCAAAGTATTTACATGTTTCCCTGCCCTGTTCTTAAAAGTGCTGCTTTAGAAAGTGGGGACGGGCAGGAACTGACTGCAGGATCAGTAGCCGAGTCCCTTAGATATTTATAGCTCATCAGAAGGAGGACGGGGATTGGTGGGTGTCTGGGGATTTAATAATAAACACACAAATATCATTGTTCTTAGTGAATTTTCATCTTCTAATTCCCATAACCCACTAATTATCCCTGGCTGCCCCCGGCAGTCTGGGGAGGGAGAACTGGAACCGAAGGCACAAGCATCTTTCAGTGGCTGACTCAAAGTCACCCAGAGTCAGTGATGAGCTGCAGCCGGTTCGCGGGAACCGGTTGTTAAATTTAGACGCTCTGTTAGAACCGGTTGTCCCGCCTGGGACAACTTGTTCTAAAAGGGCATTTAAATTTAACAACCGCTCCCTGCTCTGGCCCTAGCTCACCTCAGCTCTGCCTCCACCTGCTGCCATGAATGCTCCGCCCTGCTTCTCCTCCCCCCCCCTGCTTCCCGCGAATCAGCTGTTCGCGCGGGAAGCCTGGGGGGGCTGAGAAGCAAGCAGGCTTCCCGCTCAGGAACAGGAAGATGGAGCTGAGGTAGGGGTAGAGGGAACGAGGAGGGCCATGCGCCCCGGCCGGTCTTCAGCCGTGTCCCTGCCCTGCCCGGCTCTGGCCGCGTCCCTGCCCAGCCCCGCGTCCCTCCCCGGCCGCCTGCCTGCCTCCGTCCCTCCCCGGCCCCGCGTCCCTCCCCAGCCGCCCAGCTCCGCCTCCGGCCCTCTCCAGCCCCGCGGCCCTCCCCGGCCGCCCGGCTCCGCCTCCGTCCCTCCCCGGCCCCGCGTCCCTCCCCAACCGCCCGGCTCCGCCTCCGGCCCTCCCCAGCCCCGCGGCCCTCCCCGGCCGCCCGGCTCCGGCCACGGCCCTCCCCGGCACCGTGGCCCCGGCCGCCCGTCTCTGGCCGCGGCCCTCCCCGGCCCCGCCGCAGCCCAGCTCCGGGCCCAGCGGCGGCCGCGACCTCACCTACCCAGAGGCCAGGGTCCGGGCGCGACAGCGGCCCCGGCTGCCCAGCTCCGGCCCCGTGGCTCTGGCGGCGGCCCTCCCCGGCTCCGGCCGGCCAGCCGCCTGGCTCCGGCCACCCGGCTCCCACCGTATCCTCCGGCCGCGCGACTCCTGCCCCGGCCCTGCATCCCCAGGCTCCCGGCTCCAGCCATGGCCGGACTGTAACACCGCCAGCCACGTCCAGGCTGCGCGGTAAGGGGGCAGGGAGGGGGTGTTGGAGAGAGGGCAGGGGAGTGGATAGGGGTGGGGAGGAGTGGATAGGAGTTGTGGGGGTCAGAGGGAAGGGAAGAGGGGGATTGAATAGGGGCAAGGGTCCCGGGAGGGCAGTCAGAAAGGATCAGGGGTTGGATGAGGGCGGTGGGAGGCAGTCAGGGGCAAGGGTTCCAGGGGCTGTCAGGGTACAGGGAAGGGGGGTGGATGGGGCAGGGCTTCCTGGGGGGGGGCATGATCCCTCCTGGGGTGAGGAGGGAACCGGTTGTTATGATTTTGGCAGCTCATCACTGCACAGAGTGAATTTCACTTCACTGGATAAAGCCCTAGTTGCTGAGCTCTGCAGAGGGGTGGGGAGGTGAATTCCATCCCCCATTCTTGGGCATAGACCCCCTTCCAATTCTCACCCTGACCTCAGACACTACCCCACCTTCCCCTGCAGTGATGGACCCACTTGATGCTGCCAGAGCCATCTGCCATGGGAGCTAGAGAGGTCAGAGGCCCAGCTCCAGAACTGCTCCCCCTGCCCACAGCTCCCAAGCTGTGCTAGAGTTGCCCTGACTTTCCAATCTGTAGATCAGTCCGGCTGTCCCCAGCCCGTGCACCCACCACACACAAACTTTGTCACAACAAACATCCCAGGATTGGGAAAGACCATCTGGGGCTGGCTGCAGTCTCCCGTTGCTGCTGTGAGGGGAATGGGGTGGCCCCTCATAGAGGACACAAACATACCCAGGGGCAGAAGGGAAATGTAGTTTCTTCCAGGGGTTTGAAATGTTTGGTTTAGAGTCCTGAGCTCTGTCTTCCTGTTTGTCTCCTCCTGCCACTTTCAGATCTCTTGGAGAGACAAGGTGGGTGCGGTAATTGTTTTAAAACCAATTAAAAATACCTCTTTGCTGTCCTGGGACCAACATGGGTACAACAACTTTCCCCTCTGTACCCCCTCCCCATCACACCTCCCCCTCAGCTGAGACTGTCCCATGTGATAGGAGAATAAGGGTTCAGTCCTGTCGCTGGATTGGGTCTTGCCAGTGCTAACGGGAGTGAAAGCCTGTGTGCATTAATGGCAGCAGCAGCTCTGGGACTCGACACATAGGGAGCAGAGATGGGAGTGAGCAGGTTGTGTTTGTGCCAGGTGTGAATTCTCAGGTGGGAATTCTGCACCGCTGCGTACGCACAGAATTCACGTCCAGCGCAGAATTTCTTTTTTTTGGCTTGAAGAAGATACCCTTTCACCCACCAGAGGCCCCTGTGGCACCAGAACAGGCAGCAGCCAGCGGGGTTCATCTTGGTGGGAATTTGTTGCCCTGAGCTGTACCCCAAATGGGAGGAGAGTTAGTGGGTGCAACCGGGGAGAGTCCTGAGACACGGCTGCCGCTGGGGGTGGGGACAGGGTGGTCATGCTCGACTCGCAAGAGGGTGTGGAAAGGGCACGGGAGGAGGAAGTGTCCCCTATGGAGACTGCCCAGCCCCAGGTTATCCAGTCCCAGACGCTTCTTCCCCCACCGTACCCCAAACCTCTTCACCCCTCCAGCCATCAGTTGCCAGGCTTCCCTCGCTGCTCGCCCTTCCTGACTGCAGAGACCCTCTGAGCCAGTCGTGTGTCAGGGCTCAGCCCTCTCGCTGCGTCCTCAGGGCACTTTCTTCCTCTCTCGGGGCACCGTGCCACAGGGACCCCACAAATCTACATTGCTCAGGCTTTGGCTTCAGCCCCGGGTGGTGGGGCTCAGGGCCCTGGACTTCAGCCCCATGTGCTGGGACTGGAGCTTTCTGCCCTGGGCCTCAGTGAGTCTAATGCTGCCCTTGCTTGGCCCCTGCCCTGAAACCTGCTAGTGGCCTCCAGGGGGCCCAGGACCCCTGGTTGAGAACCACTGTCTTACCCCACGAATCACAGCAATGTTCAGGTTACTGCCAGTCATAGAATCCTAGAATATCAGGGCTGGAAGGAACCTCAGGAGGTATCTAGTCCAACTCCCTGCTCAAAGCAGGACCAACCCTCAACTAAATCATCCCAGCCAGGGCTTTGCCAAGCCTGACCTCATGCCAAAGGGCCAGTCACTTACTGAGGTCAATTGAATCTTAGATCTCACAACAAAGACAATACTTGTAGCCAGTCCTGTCATAACCTGTATTAAGATTTATTTAAAAGGAAAGGAGAGTTGTTTACGAAGTTAAAGCAGGTAATCCTATAGATGCAGACGAGTTACAGTCTTAAATTTCAAAAGGTAAAAGAAGCTTCTATAATAAGCAAGCTCTGCATCTTTTTTAGGACTAACCCAGGCTAATCAGCTGGGGATCTCGTACTTATGCCTAGAAACTTTATCCCCCCAGAGTCCAAGCAGCTACAGATCATCAGTTCCTTCTATATGGGGTTTTTCATCCCCTTCCTGCCATGTGCTCTGAGCTGCAAACTCAGCTAATGGGAAGTCAAGAGCACAACAACAGTCTTTTGTTGTCTTTAACATCCCATAATAGTCTATCTGGTGTTGATGAACCTTTCCTGCCAGGCACGGTGTAATGCATTCGGCTGTCAATCAACACTCCACCTAGGTAAAGTCTCTCTCCTCTGGTGATTTACAGAGCCACAGAGGCTCCCAATGCAACTAGTCAGATATTAACCCAGGCAGCAACTCACAAGCATTCAATAAAGTGTAAACGCATTCTTATAATCCTAATACCTAATATTAACACAGGTGAGTCAAACTGATTCCACTGTGTGTTTGTCCCTGTTCAATGAAGACGGGCTTTTGCAAGAGCTAACACCTCATCTGCCAGTGTCACAGGCAGGCTGGACAGGGATGGTGTCTCTAGCCTCTGTTTGCCAGAAGCTGGGAATGGGCGACGGGGGATGGATCATTTGAGGATTCCCTGTTCTGGTCATTCCCTCTGAAGCACCTGGCATTGGCCACTGAGCTAGATGGACCATTGCTCTGATGCAGTGGGCAGCTCTTATGTTCTCATGTTCACAGTCTGTAGGAGGAGTATCTACTCACTTGGACTCCCTGGGGAGCCACAGAAAGGAACAAGATGTGCTGAGGCAAGAAGGCCCAGTCTCAGAGCCCCCGGGGTCACGCTTCCCAAAGGCTAAAACTAGGCCCAGCCCATGAAGGGGGCACTGCCAGGAGAGACTGGATAAAGGCTGGAGCATCAAACAGCTTTGTAAACCTGAGAGAGCTGCCTTGGGGACAGTGACAGAGAGAATCCCCAGAGTGACTCCTTGGATTCTGCTCTTCTCTGGCCTTTGGTTCTTAGAATTATAGAACTGGAAGAGGCCTCGAGAGGTCATCTAGGCCAGTCCCCTACACTCAAGGCAGGACTAAGTATTATCTAGACAATCCCTGACAGGTGTTTGTCCAGCCTGCTCTTAAATATCCCCAGTGATGGAGATTCCACAACCTCCCTACGCTATTTGTTCTGGAGTTTAACCACTCTGACAGTTAGGAAGTTTTTTCCTAATCTCCATCCTAAATTGCCCTTGCTGCAATTTAAGGCCATTACTTCTTGTCCTATCCTCAGAGGTTAAGAACAATTTTTTCTTCCACATCCCTGTAACAACCTTTTATGTACTTGAAAACTATTATCATGTCCTCTCTACTCCAGACTAAACAAACCCAATTTTTCCAATCTTCCCTCATAGGTCATGTTTTCTAGACCTTTAATCATTTTTGTTGCTCTTCTCTGGACTTTCTCCAATTTGTCCACATCTTTCCTCATATGTGGCTCCCACAAATGGACACAGTACTCCAGTTGTGTCCTAATCTGCACAGAGTGGAGTGGAAGAATTACTACTTGTGTCTTGCTTACAGTACTCCCTCAAATACATCCCAGAATGATGTTTGCCCTTTTGCACTGTTGACTCATACTTGTGATCCACTCTGGCCCCCAGCTCCCGTTCCGCAGTGCTCCTTCCTGGGCAGGAATTTCCCATTTTGTACGTGTGCACCTGATTGTTCCTTCCTAAATGAAGCACTTTGCATTTGTCCTAATTGAATTTCATCCTATTTACTTCAGGCCTTTTCTCCAGATCATTTTGAATTTTAATCATAGAAGATCAGAGTTGGAAGGGACCACAGGAGGTATCTAGTCCAACCCCCTGTTCAAAGCAGGACCAATCCCCAGACAGATTTTTGCCCCAAATCCCTAAATGGCCCCCTCAAGGATTGAACTCTCAGCCTTGGGTTTAGCAGGCCGATGCTCAAACCACTGAGCTCTCCTTCCCTGGCCTATCCTCTAAAGCACTTGCAACCCCTCCCAGCTTGGTATTGTCTGCAAACTTGGTAAGTGTAACAGAGGATGTTACTGGGAGGGTTTCACCGTGTCTCAGAGGGTCACACCCTGGTGGGAGGAGCCTAGGCCTGTACTGGGATAAGGTCACTCTGTGCTTCACAGTGTGGCAGAACCTAGAGTGTCCATTTAGCAGGGAAAAATCAGGGGGGAATCAGCATGTGGAATGGACAAAAGCCCCCTCTGCATTCTCTCACATTGCCCTTCTCGTCCTGGCAGGCTACAGATTAACGTCCACGTTTTGCTCCAGATCATTTCATCCTCCCAAAGGGAAGGAAATGGCTGCAATGGAGCTGGCTCAGGTAAGGTATCAGGGAGCTGGTGGTGGGTTCTGCTTGGAGGGAGAGGAGCAGTACGTGCATAGGAGGGTAGGAGCTGCTGGAGGTGGTGGGAGGCAGGAAATATCTCAGGTGGAGAAAGGGAAGGGACAGGATGTGACAAACCTGCTGAGACTTGTGTACTCTAGGGTGTGATGGGTTGTCACCCCGGTGTGCAGTCTGGGGGGCTCCTGGGAACCGCTGTGCCCTCTAACCCTCAAGCTGGGCTGGCCCTTCTCTCACGGCTTTGCTGGAGATTCAGCCAGCCTCTCCAGGGCCTGTTATCACCCAACATGACAGTAGGTGGCGCCATACACCCAACTAAGCTACCTGAGTGCTTTACCTGAGCTGCTCAAGGACAGATAGAGACAACAGCCAATTTCCCAGCTCCCCAGCCTTGCACACCTGCTGTAGTATAAATTCAGAATTATCCCATCTTATAGTGCACAGGGATCTGTATCATGTAAGCTCATTAATATAGTTCGCCTTCCCCTCGATATGGGAGAGATATTCACAACAAGCCTGTGCTAACCAAGCTCAGCTTTTCCCCAAACACTCACTCAAAATGCACTGATTAAGATAAAGCATAAAACAAGTTTATTAATGGCAGAAAGGTAGATCTGAAGTAATTATTGTTAGAACAAAAAAGGAGCCGGTTGATCCAGAGGCGGATATGAATACAGGCTTCTCTATTGCGTTACTTGTTCCCCTGGACAGCTATCGAGTAAGCACTGGATTAGTTACATCACTCGCCTTTTATCCAAGTTTGTATGTAAACACCCACATCCGTTACAGCACCTCAAAACCCCTTATTAAGTAGTAGAAACGCTCATACAATTAGTATACCCACCCCTATCCACTGTCACAGTATTACACATATCATAGAGGCATTTTTACCTTGAAAATACCGTTCTTTGCAATAACGTGTTGCCACAAATTTCCCTAAACAGCAGTTCTCGGGGTATGGAGGAAGGGTCAATGAGCAGTTCTCGGGGAGGGAGGAAGGGGCCATAAGCCAGGGCTTGTTTATGTAGCTGGGAAAGGAAGGGAGGGGGAGGTAACATTTCTTTTACCTTCTTTCACACAAAGGACATTCATTCCAACAACTACATTTCTCATGCAGCTGCATCAATGTCAATTCTTACAAGCAACAGAGAGAGGAAAAATATGGCAACTTATTTGTTAAGCAAAGAATTCCTGCCTGCTTATGCCTTTGTCCCCAATGCATGGCAGCACATTAGCAGCTTCCCAGCTCTTTTACTGAACCCTAACGTATCCCAACAATTCTAAGTGATAGCAAACAGATCAAAGCCGATTACTTAGCAGATAACCAAAAGCTCAAACTAAGCCTAACATACTATCTGGATAGAATTTGAATTAGCAATTTCTCACCCTGACTGATGATACAAGCAGTCCCCCAAGTTTCCATACACAAGCTAGAAATCCCTTTACCCTGGGAGCAGCACTTCCCCCAGTTCAGTCTTTGTTCCTCAGGTGTTTCCAGGAGTTCTCTTGTCTGGGGAATGAGGCCAAGAGATGATGTCACACCCCATCTTATGTAGCTTTTCCATATGGCGGGAACCATTTGTTCCAAACTCAGTTCCCAGTCCAGTTTGTGGAAAAATACAGGTACCAAAATGGAGTTCGTTGTCATGTGGTCTAATCACATGTCCTAGCATGTCCTGCTGAGTCATAGTAGCCATGACTCATAGGCTGGCTGAAACAATCACAGGAAGGCTGAGCTTTTCCACGGTCCATTGTCTTTGTTGATAAGCCATCAGCTCTGTCTGGCTTCTTCATTGTTGTACCTGAAAGGCTCGTTGTGGGTGTTACCCAGAGTAAGCACATTTGAAATACAGATACAGAGTCAATATCCATAACTTCAAATACAAACATGATCCATGCACACAAATAGGATAATCATATTCAGCACATGACGCATCTTGCACAAAATGCATCATAATTATGTCCTAATCATATTATAACGATACCACTATGCTGAATATGGGGTGTAGTGTCAGATAGGGCCTAATTTCAAGGCACGGGATTTGGGAATGGAACTTCTCCTCTTTGTGGAACAGGAAATAACCCTCCAGCCAGGGCTGGGAAAACTTCCCAGACTCCCAGTGCTGGAGCCTAAATCTACTGCCACTTCATTAGTTACCACCACCCGCAATCTTTGTGATACTGCAAACTTTATCCGTGATGATTTTATATTCTGTTCTAGGTCATTGATAAGAATGTTAAATAGCACACGGGCAAAAAGCAATCCTTGTGGGAACCTGCTAGAAATAAATCCACTCGACCATGGTTCCCCATTTACCATTCCAGTTTTTAATCTATTTAATGTATGCTGTGTTTATTTTGTATCATTCTAGTTTTTTAGTCAAAATAATGTGCTGAATCAAGTCATATGCCTTACAGAAGTCTAGATATATTACATCAATAATATTAGCTGCAACCAAACTTTTGATCTCATCTAATAAGGATATCCAGTTAGTTTGATAGGATCTATTTTCTCTAAAACTTTGTTAATAGGTACTAATTATATTACCCTCCTTTAATTCTTTATTAACGAAATCCAGTATCGACTGCTCCATTATTTTGCTCAGTATTGATATCAGACTGACACTCTTGTAATTATCTGGGTCATCTCTTTTACACTTTTTAGTATTGGCACAGCATTAGCTTAATTCCAGTCTTCTGGAATTTCCCCAGTGTTCCAAGTCCTAATTACAATCAACATTAATAGTCCACCACGCTCCTCCACCAGGTCTTTAAAAACTCTTGGATACAAGTTATCCAGACCTGCTGATTTAAACATGTCTAACTGTAATAGCTGCTGTTTAATGTCCTTGTGAGTTCTTGTTGGAATGGAAAGAGTGTCATCGTCAACATCTTATGATACGCGTACAGCATCTGTTTTTCTCCAAATCCAGGAGAGATTGAACACTTATTGAACACTTTTACCTCTTCTGCATTATTTTTGATAATTCTGCCATTTCCGTCTAGTAATTTATCACTACCATTGTTAGGATTAATAGACTTTTCAAACCTTCCTTCTTATTTTCATTGATTGGTCATTGATTTCTGATAGCTTCCCTTACCAATTTTCTACAATTCTGACCTTCTAACTCAGGGGTGAGCAACCTTTCAGAAGTCTTCATTTATTCACTCTAATTTAAGGTTTTGAGTGCGCCAGTAATACATTTTAACATTTGTAGAAGATCTTTCTCTGTCTATAATATATAACTAAACTATTGTTGTATGTAAAGTAAATAAGGCTTTTAAAATGTTTAAGAAACTTAATTTAAAATTAAATTAAAATGCAGAGCCCCCCGGACTGGTGGCCAGGACCTTGGCATTGTGAGTGCCACTGAAAATCAGCTTGCGTGCTGCCTTCAGCACCCGTGCCATAGGTTGCCTACCCCTGTGTGCCTACCCCTGTGTGACGTTATTGATATAAACTGGGACCATATAGAACATGGTTTGCAACCAAGGTCCTGTAGTGGCACCAAATCTTAGGTAAACGGGGGTCATCTAAGGTGTCTAAGACCAGGTTATGGGTTGCTGGTTATGATTATGCTGTCTGTGTGCATGTATCATTTTGTAGTTGAAGTTATAAGTATTGGCTTTATACTGTCTGTATTTTGTATTTGTGCTCTGCTTCTGGGTGACATCCCAGACAAGTTGGTGTTAGCTCTGCCTAGCCTGCTTGATGGCCCATTAAGGACCATCAGCTACACAATTGACCCATGGAGAGAAGGCAGACACGCCTTGTGACTCAGCAAAGTGCAGGGACTTGTCCATGTGACCCCAGACTCCATTTTTCTGTAATGTTCCACAGTAAGGACAAAGAGGTTCTTACACCTGTAAAAGCCTATATAAGGCTGATGCCTCATCTCCATCTGGTCTTCAATCCTGCTTCTTACCTCTGGAGGGACTTTGCTACAAACTGAAGCTCTGCACAAAGGACTGACTGACCCATCCCTGAGGAGGATGTACTCCAGAGACTTGATTTGAACCTGCAGTTTATGCCATCACTGCTACAAGCCTGAACTAAGAACTTTGCCATTACTGTATGTAATTGATTCCATCTAACCAATTCTAGCTCTCATCTCTACCTTTTTCCCTTTATGAATAAACCTTTAGATTTTAGATTCTAAAGGATTGGCAGCAGCGTGATTTGTGGGTAAGATCTGATGTGTATATTGACCTGGGTCTGGGGCTTGATTCTTTGGGATCGAGAGAACCTTTTTCTTTTACTGGGGTGTTGGTTTTTATAACCATTCATCCCCAGGACGAGTGGCACTGGTGGTGATACTGGGAGACTGGAGTGTCTAAGGAAATTGCTTGTGTGACTTGTGGTTAGCCAGTGGGGTGAAACCGAAGTCCTTCTTGTCTGGCTGGTTTGGTTTGCCTTAGAGGTGGAAAAACCCCAGCCTAGGGCTGTAACTGCCCTATTTGAGCAATTGGTCCTGAATTGGCACTCTCAGTTGGGTCCCGCCAGAACTGCCTCGTCACAGTGGCGTAGTCATGCTTGGATCCACAGAACCAGGGCGATTAAGCTTTGGGCCAGAACCCCACGCTATCCAAATTCAAAATTTGGGATTGAGTGTTTGGTTGGTTAAAGATCAGTGACCATGAGACAGAAAGTATCAGCAAAAGCAATGAAACTGCAAGCCCTGATGGACAGCCTGCAGTTTGAACATGAGCAAAAACTGGCAGAAATTCGAATGGAAGAGAAGCAGGCCTTGGCCCAGCTGGAGAAAGAGGCTGCTGAGAGAAAGCAAGAGGCTGCTGAGAGAGAAGAAAAAGCACGTAAGGAGCTGCTGGCTACTGAGGAGAAAACTCGACAGATGCAACAAGAAACTGCTAGACCCCAGCTTCAAGTCAAAAAAGCAAGGGAAGAACAGCAGAAATTGTATCCCCTTGAAAGTCCAGTTTGTAACAATGTTGGTATGTTGTATAACTCTGAGCAGTTGTCTGGGCGTAACCAAATGTACCCCAGCAATGCCACCTTTTATGTCAATGCTGTTACTGTGTGTTCAGTAGAGGGTGGCCCCATAAATTGTGCCAGTGCTATGTATGGGACTGGTAATGGAAAATTCATAGAGAGTGTAAAAGTCAATGGTAAAAGCTGTTTAAGGCAAATTATGGCTTCTAACATCACTCTTGTTAAAGCAGATCTGGTCAAAGAGGAAGATTATTTACCAAATCAGAGTGTGAAAGTTGTGATCCTCTGAGTTTACTGTGCGTGTGCCTTTAGGCAGAATCCACCTTGAATGGAATGGGGCTCAACACGAAGTGATAGCTGGCGTCAGGAAGTTATTGCCTAAAGATCTTTTAATTGGGGAAAACGTTAAAGCTTTGTTCAGTCCAGGTAGCCAGTCACAGGAGAGGAATGATCTTAAACCTGTGTCTATTGTGGGCAATGGTTTGCCTGAGGTGGGTTGCTCCAAAGATTTGTCTGTGCCAAAAAGCAGTGTGTCTGTGAGTGGAGTTTCTGAGGCTGTTGCTACACTTGCATTTCAAAGCGCTACCGCGGCAGCGCTTTGAAGCGCTAAGTGTAGACAAAGCACCAGCGCTGGGAGAGAGTTCTCCCAGCGCTGTCCGTACTCCAGCTCCCTGTGGGGAATAACGGACAGCGCTGGGAGCCGCGCTCCCAGCGCTGGGGCTTTGATCACACTGGCGCTTTGCAGCGCCGCAATTTGCAGCGCTGCAGAGGGTGTGTTTTCACACCCTGCTGCAGCGCTGCAAATTTCCAAGTGTAGCCAAGCCCTGAATGTCTGTCTGATGTCTCAGAAGGAAGTCTGAAGTTAGATCAAGTGCAGAAAGATCTCATTGGTGAGGAAAATGTTTTTCAGGAGCAGGTTAAAGTAGATGGTCAGGTTAAAGCCCTAACTGAGGAAGGAGAGGGTAGATCTGTAATGGGTAATGGATTGTTGGCTAGTACAGCTTGTAAAAGTGAACCTGAAATGGGTAACTGTGATTTGCTGGAAGTAGCTCAGTGTAGTGAAAAAAGCAGCAGCTTATCTGTTGGGAGTGGCAATGTGCCTGGTAGGAAAAGTCTGGATGAGCCTAGGCAGCCTTGTGAGCTGATGGCTTTGTCTAGTCAGCAGTGTGGGAAGACAGGGATAGTGGAAGATGAGTGGCCCTGTGCCTTACCTGTGTCCTGTGTGGAGAAATATGACAGTGGAGGGAATGTGCCTTTGTCTGTCAGAGGTATTGACTTGCCTATGGAGGAAGTTACCCCAGTCTCCAAGCAGTTGTCTGTGAACAGCCCTGTGTGCTGGGACAAGGGAAATGAGATCCCAAGCTGTGTGTCTGGGGAAGGAGAATGTGTCTCTGGCTCTTCTGTGTCTGTGGAGCAGACAGAAGGTGCCTTTCAGCCTGGGATGGTTGAGGATGATTCAGTTGTCTCGGAGTTGGTTGTAAATACAGCTAAAGCCCAGGAAGGGAATGGTCCTAAGTTTGTGTCTGCTGGGGAGAATGGCACTGTAACTAGGTTGCATCCAGTTAGTGTCTTAGCAAAATCCCAGAGACCAGACAATTTTGGTGCTTGTAGTTTGCCAGTTGCTAATGTGTGGTTGGAAAAGGGTGCAGCAACTCTGTCTGATCAGGGTGATACCCTAGCCAGGGCACAAGGGGAGCATGAAGGTGATTTAATTGTTACCTACTGACAGTTTGACAACTTGTAGCAAGAAGAAAAGATTCCTAAACTTGTTCATGGCCAAGGGAAGGAGATTGCTTCTAACCTGTTATCAAGAAAGTCTATGAGTTTGCCTGAACGGGGATTGTGTAGGAATCTGCCTGATGGGCCTGAGGTGATTCTGAATGTAAGAAAGACCCAGCAAGAGTCTGTGGTTGCTCAGGAAAGTGTTCCTTTAGAGCAAGCCCTAGGTGAAGAGGATGAGAGCAGAATTTCTGAGAGGGATGAATTGCTGCTTAGAAAAGCTCATAGGGAAGGGAATCCTCATGGTAATCTGTGCAAGCAGTTTACTGCAACTGAAGGGTGTGAAAGTGATTTAATCAAGAAAGTTTTAGTTCCTAACAGCCAGAAATGTTCTGTTGTGAATGGATCCACTGACTTTCCTTTTGAGAGATCCAGTGTGGGCAGCTTTGAAAAGGTCTCAGATGGAGGAAAAGCTGTTAAGAAAGTTGAGCAGCCCTATAACCACGTGGCTGTGTGTGGCCAGCGTGTTGGGAAAACAATGGTGTTGGAACAGGAATGTGTCCATGCTGAATCTGTGAGTGAGCAGTCTGTGCTTCAGTGTCTGAGGACAGATTCAGTTACTGGTGTTTCACAGCAGAACAGTTTTATGACTGAATGCTTAAGGATGCAGGGGAGAGCAAGCCAGCTCTCACCCTCAGACCCTTTGGATTTGTGTGGTATCTCTGTAAGACAGAGTCCAGCCTTGGAATTGGTAGCAGCTAAGAAGTGAAAAGCTGGTGTTTGTGTTGATGCAAATTACTTGGCTGGCAGGGAGAAGAAAGACTTGCTAATAGCTGCTGGCACAGAGAGCCCACCCCATCAGCCAGTGACTTCTGTTAGGAAAAAGCAGATCCAATCCACTGTTGTTCAAACAAATTTTACCTTGAGTTTTTAAGGAGATTCAATCATGTTTTTGAACATGACTTTGATAAACCATTTCTGTTATACACTGGTACGGCCTCTAGCCCAACACTAGCTGTAGTGAGACAGACCCAAGGATTGGGGGCTCTTGGGATGCAGTCGGTGATGTTTTGTCATCCCTTCCTGCATCAATTTTGTGTTGGGGGTGTAACGTTATTGATATAATCTGGGACCATATAGAACATGGTTTGCAACCAAGGTCCTGTAGTGGCACCAAATCTTATGTAAAGGGGGTCATCTAAGGTGTCTAAGACCAGGTTATGGGTTGCTGGTTATGATTATGCTGTCTGTGTGTATCATTTTGTAGTTGAAGTTATAAGTATTGGCTTTATACTGTCTGTATTTTGTATTTGTGCTCTGCTTCTGGGTGATATCCCAGACAAGTTGGTGTTAGCTCTGCCTAGCCTGCTTGATGGCCCATTAAGGACCATCAGCTATTCAACTGACCCACTGAGAGAAGGCAGACACGCCTTTGTAACTCAGCGAAGTGCAGGGACTTGTCTATGTGACTCCAGACTCCATTTTGCTGTAATTTTCCACAGTAAGGACAAAGAGGTTCTTACACCTGGAAAAGCCTATATAAGGCTGATGCCTCATCTCCATCTGGTCTTCAATCCTGCTTCTTACCTCTGGAGGGACTTTGCTACAAGCTGAAGCTCTGCACAAAGGACTGATGACCCATCCCAGCGGGGGATGTACTCCGAGACTTGATTTGAACCTGCAGTTTATGCCATCACTGCTACAAGCCTGAACTAAGAAGTTTGCCATTACTGCATGTAACTGATTCCATTTAACCAATTCTAGCTCTCATCTCTATCTTTTTCCTTTGATGAATAAACCTTTAGATTTTAGATTCTAAAGGATTGGCAACAGCGTGATTTGTGGGTAAGGTCTGATGTGTATATTGACCTGGATCTGGGGCTTGATTCTTTGGGATTGAGAGAACCGTTTTCTTTTACTGGGGTTTTGGTTTTCATAACCATTGTTCCCCAGGACGAGTGGCACTGGTGGCGATACTGGGAGACTGGAGTGTCTAAGGGAATTGCTTGTGTGACTTGTGGTTAGCCAGTGGTGTGAAACCGAAGTCCTTCTTGTCTGGCTGGTTTGGTTTGCCTTAGAAGTGGAAAAACCCCAGCCTAGGGCTGTAACTGCCCTGTTTGAGCAATTGGTCCTGAATTGGCACTCTCAGTTGGGTCCCGCCAGAACCGCCTCGTCACACCCTGTTCTAACTTATATTCTTTACTACTGACTTCTCTTTTCTTCCTTATATTTTATTTGGAGAGTGTTTCCTACCAGGAAGCCATTAGTAGGGTCCAGAGCCAGCCCCATCTCCTATATCAAACTCTGGCTAGTAGGTATGTGATAAATGTGACGCCCCTGCCTGCGTCTGTCAGCTGGGAGACACAAAGATTCTCTCTTTCTACCCTCTGATGCTACCTGGCTGCTCTAAGCTAGGTGGGGTGGGACTCTGTTAACATGGGCCTCCCGGAGCTTCCATTTCCCTGGTGCTGCTGTTCCATGAATAGTGGGGTTGTGAGTGGGGCAGCAGGTACTGAGTGTTGGACTCTTGCTCTTTCAGGAGTTGGTGACTTTCGAGGAGGTGGCTGTGTATTTCACCAAGGGGGAATGGGCACTACTGGACCCTGCTCAGAGAGCCCTCTACAGGGATGTCATGCAGGAGAACTATGAGACGGTGACCTCGCTGGGTAAGGAGTCCTGTCCCCTGGGTTATTAGAAGCTGTGGGATCTCTGAAGAACCTGAGTAGTAATAACTTTATACCTTTATTCGTCATCCAAGTTTTGACAAGTTTCCTTGTCCCCCCTTTTTTTGCCTCATCTCCCACCCACTAGTATAATTTTTGGACATGTGCCTTTTTGGTGCCATCAGTCATTTAAAAACTGCATCGAATGTATCCTTACTGGCTACATTAATAACTACATTAATCACTGTAGCTTTCATGCCTGTTCCTCATTTTAAGAGGAAAATACGTCACCTGTAGAATTCTAAATTGAGTAAATAGGTGTATGACTCATGCCTGGCTTGTGTGACAGTCAGATGAGCTCTTTTAGGAGAGCGTGTAATGTTGCCGTTCAGGATCCCATGGGTGAAGGGATAAGCGAGCCGTGGGAGGGACAGAGAACGGGGGTAGTAGATATGCCAGGACATGGGGTGGGTGTGTGCAGGGTTAGAGCTAAGAAGCAGCAGGGAGGTAGGAGGCTGTGAGAGACGAGGAGAAAATACAAGAAGTTCTCAAGGTGCCAGGAGGTGGTGCTGGCTAAGAGTAATGGGAAGAAGCGGAGGGGAGTGTGGGGGAAGGGCACCCAGGAAGTGGGCTGGGTGGGTCAGTGGGAGGGAGGAGAGGTTTGGGGATCTAGAGCTGTTGGGGATCCCAGACCTCTAACCCCAAATCCCTACCGAAGCCTTGTTGCTTTAGAGCCTCCACTCCAGTTTTATTTCTGTTCAGTTTCACTTTATTATACAATTTTTTCCCCCAAATATTATTATTTTAACTCTTGACCTCCCTCTCCCACTCATTACGCCCTCCCCATATAACCTCCCTGTCTCTGTGCACAGAGACCCTGGCCACCGACCCTGAGTCCTTGCTGCATCCTCCCGCCCAGAGCAGGGCCCCTACCCAGGCACAAATGGGCACTTCGTTGATGATGTCACAGGGTGGTATAGTCTGTACAATTTTTACACCTATAAGATTACATATTCCGAAGCCCTTCACACCAGTCGCGCTTATCTCTATACGCCGATACCGTCTGTTCCCCAGTGTTCCCTTCCCAGCTCTGATGCCACAGAGCCTTGCCTGTGTCCCTGTTCCCGTTCTCCCCCTAACCAACATTCAACATTCATGGGGCCTCATCTGGAGCACTGTGTCCAGTTTTGGGCCCAACACTATAAAAAGGATGTGGAAAAATTGGAAAGCATCCAGCGGAGGGCAACAAAAATGGTTAGGGGACTGGAACACGTGACTTCTGAGGAGAGGGTGAGGGAAGTGGGATTGTTTAGTCTGCAGAAGAGAAGAATGAGGGGGGATTTGATAGCAGCCTTCAGCTACCTGAAGGAGAGTTCCAAAGAGGATGGATCTAGACTATTCTCAGTGGTAGCAGATGACAGAACAAAGAGTAATGATTTCAAGTTGCAATGGGGGAGTTTTAGGTTGGATATTAGGAAACACTATTTCACTAGGAGAGTGGTGAAGCCCTGGGATGGGTTCCCTAGGGAGGTGGTGGAATCTCCTTCCTTAGAGGTTTTTAAGGTCAGGCTTGACAAAGCCTTGGCTGGGATGATTAATTGGGGATTGGTCCTTGTGATGGGCCTGGTGCCCCAGCGCCTCCTTGTGGCAGGGGTGGGCTGGGGGCCTAGCGCTGCACCACTCGCTTGTCCTTTGGTCTGCCCCTGGTAGCCGGCGTATTACGGCCTAGCGGCCGGAGTCCACAAGCACCCCCTGCGGGGCGGGGTAGCGCGGCCTAGCGGCCGGAGTCCATAAACACCCCCTGCGGGGTGGGGTAGCGTGGCCTAGCGGCCGGAGTCCACAAGCACCCTCTTCGGGCGGGGTAGCGCGGCCTAGCGGCCGGAGTCCGCAAGCGCCCTCTTCGGGCGGGGTAGCGCGGCCTAGCGGCCGGAGTCCATACACGCCCCCTCGGGGCGGGGTAGCGCGGCCTAGCGGCCGGAGTCCATAAACACCCCTTCAGGGTGGGGTAGCGCGGCCTAACGGCCGGAGTCCACAAACGCCCCCTTCGGGGCGGGGTAGCGCAGCCTAACGGCCGGAGTCCATAAACCCCCCCTTTGGGGTGGGGTAGCACGGCCTAGCGGCCGGAGTCTCCACACACCCCCTTCGGGGTGGGGTAGCGCGGCCTAGCGGTCTGAGTCCATAAACACCCCCTGCGGGGTGGGGTAGCGCGGCCTAGCGGCCGGAGTCCACAAGCACCCTCTTCGGGCGGGGTAGCGCGGCCTAGCGGCCAGAGTCCGCAAGCGCCCTCTTCGGGGCGGGTTAGCGCGGCCTAGCAGCCGGAGTCCATACACACCCCCTACGGGGTGGGGTAGCACGAGGTGGGGTAGGGGGACTCGGGCCCTCCCTCTCCACCGAGCCCCGACCCAGGGCCCTGTTTGTGGCAAGTTCTCCTTGCCGCCCGCTCGGCGGGGATCCGCCCGCAACACGCCGAGCGGTACTGCAGCTTTAAGGCTGTCAGTCACTACAATGCCCCTGGGTCACTTCCTACCCTGTCTAGCCGGACGCTTGCGTTGTGGGAGCGGCTCCCCCGTAGGTCTGTCACTGCCGGCGTCCCTCCCCGGGGGCTCCGGGTCGGCCCCTGCTCGGCTGGCGCCCCGGTCTGAGCTCCTGGACTCTCCCTCTGCAGGAGCTGACGGTCTGTGTCCTTCTCCCCCGGTGGCCACCCCAGACTGAGCAGACCTGCAGGCTTTTGTACTGGTCTGCCAGTTGGAGCATGCCCAGCAGAACTTCCTGGGCGTGGCCTCCTCTGCTAGTAAAGAAGGGTTAACCCCTGCTGTACCAGTGCGGGGCTGTCCTGCCCCGTCACACACCCTCCCCCTTAAGACAGCCGTCGAGACCGGCTGACCCTGGACTCCCGCCTCCCCTTCCTCCTCCCCGATGCGGGAGAAGAAGTCCGCGTTCCCATGGGCCTTGCCCGGCCGATGTGACACGCGGAAGGCGTAGGGTTGGAGGGACAGGTACCACCGCATGATCCGGTTATTTGTCTCCTTCATATTATTGATCCATCGGAGGGGCGCGTGATCAGTCACTAAGAAAAAGGGGTTCCCCAATAGGTAGTACCGTAGTGCCTCAACCGCCCACTTTACTGCCAAGGCCTCGCGTTCTATGGTGGAGTACCGAGTTTCGCGGGGGAACAGCTTGCGGCTGAGGTACAAGACCGGGTGTTCTTCTTCCCCTACCTCCTGTGACAGTACGGCCCCCAGTCCCACCCCCGAGGCATCTGTCTGTAGGATAAAGGGTTTTGAAAAATCCGGTTGGACTAGTACCGGTTCCCGGGTTAATTGTTCCCTCAGGGCGCGAAAGGCCTTTTCGCAACCCTCCGTCCAACGTACTTTCTGGGGTTGTGAACTGCGTGTCAATTCCGTTAGTGGGGCCGCGAGTGTGGCGAAGTTAGGCACAAACCGCCGATAGTACCCGGCCAGCCCCAAGAACTGTCGGACTTGCCGCTTGGTTGTGGGCGTGGGGTACGTCCTCAACGCCTCCACCTTATCTACGAGGGGACGGATCTGACCCCGCCCAACCGTGTAGCCCAGGTAAGTCACCTCCTTCTGGCCCAGGTGACATTTCGCCGGGTTCGCGGTGAGGCCGGCTTCGCCTAATGCCTGTAGAACTTCAGTCAGGTGTTGTAGATGTTCCTCCCAAGTGCTACTGTAGACGACAATGTCATCGATGTACGCCGCGGCGTATTCGTTGTGGGCGTTCAGCACCTGGTTCATGAGTCGCTGGAAGGTCGCCGCGGCCCCGTGCAATCCGAACGGCATCATCGTAAACTGGTAGAGTCCGAACGGTGTTGGAAATGCTGTCTTTTCTCGTGAGGCCGGTGTCAACGGGATCTGCCAATATCCCTTCGTCAAGTCCAGGGTGGAGAGGAACTCGGCTTTTCCTAGCCGCTCTAGCAGCTCGTCCACCCGGGGCATGGGATAGGCATCAAACCGTGAAATTGCATTTACCTTGCGGAAGTCGATGCAAAACCTGACTGTTCCGTCTGGCTTGGGGACCAATACTATGGGACTCCGCCATTCACTCCGCGACTCCTCCACCACCCCTAAGGCTAGCATCAGCCCGAGCTCCTCCTTCACTGTCTCCCACATCTTCCTGGGGAGCGGGCGGTGTGTGTCCCGCACTTTATGTCCTGGAATGGTAGCGATGTGGTGGTTTGCTAACGTGGTTCGCCCGGGTCGCGTCGACAAAACCCCGGGGAACGCCGCCACCAGTCGTTCTACCTGGTCCCGCTGGGGTGGGGTAAGCTCGTGGCCTATGTCCGCCGTCCCGGCTGCCTCGGGCTCTCCCACCAGCGGCCCCAATTCTGGTTCTGGCGGGTATGGGGCTATCAGCAGGCCCTCTCGGTCCCTCCAGGCCTTAAGGAGGTTCACATGGTAGACCTGGGTATCCCTCCTTCGTCCGGACAACCGCACCTCATAATCGACCGGTCCAATCCGCCTGACCACTTCAAAGGGGCCCTGCCACTTGGCTAGCAGCTTGGACTCCGAGGAAGGAAGTAGCAAGAGGACCCGATCCCCCGGCCCGAAAGTTCGCACCTTGGCCCCCTTGTTATACTGAACCTCCTGAGTCTGCTGAGCTCTCACCAGATTTTCGCGGGCCAAGGCCCCTAGCTCCCGGAGACGTTCCCGCAGATGGAGGATATACTGCACCGATCCCCTAACACGGGTCTCCTGCTCTTCCCAGGTTTCCCTTAGGAGATCGAGGATACCCCTAGGCTTCCTCCCGTAGAGGAGTTCAAAAGGGGAGAACCCCGTAGACGCCTGGGGTACCTCTCGCACCGCGAAGAGGAGTGCGGGGAGTAGTTTATCCCAGTGTCGTGGGTCGTCCTCTACAAACTTTCTCAGCATGGCCTTCAAAGTGCCGTTGAACCGCTCGACCAAGCCATCCGTCTGGGGGTGGTAGACGGAGGTCTTTAGTGCCCGGATGTTCAGCAGCCTGCACAGCTCTGCCATCAACCTAGAGGTCACGTTCGTTCCTTGATCCGTTAATATCTCCCTCGGGATACCTACCCGAGCGAAGATTTGTAATAGTTCGTTAGCAATGACCGGTGCCGTGGTGGACCTCAATGGCACCGCTTCGGGATAGCGGGTGGCATAATCGACCACCACCATGATGTACTTATAACCTGTGCCGCTCTTTTCCAGGGGACCCACGAGATCTAGGCCTATCCGGTCAAAAGGCGTCCCCACCACGGGCAAGGGTACGAGGGGGGCCCTTGGTACACCTTTTGGGCCGGCTCTCTGGCATTCGGGGCAGGAGGCGCAATAGTCTCGTACCTCTGCGTGGATGCCCGGCCAAAAGAACCTCTGAGCCACCCTTTGCAACGTCTTCTCCCTGCCTAGGTGTCCGGCCCACGGCACCGAATGTGCCAGACGGAGCAAGTCCCGCCGGAACCGCCGCGGGACTAATAGCTGGCGTAGTTCTTCTTTTGTCTGTGGTTCGGGTACCACCCGATAGAGTAAGTCCCGCTGGATCTCAAATCGGGGCCCTTGTGGCTGGTGGTGGGGCGGGTCGTCCTCCCCTGGTGGGCTAGTCGCCTGTTCCCAAGCCCGGCTGAGAGTGGCATCCCCTCGTTGCTCCTCGAGGAAGTCGGTGTCCACCTCTAGCCAGCCCGGGCCCTCTGTCGTCGGCGCTTCGGTAGGGACCTGGCTCCTTACCCCTCTCCCGGAGCTCCCCGAGGGTCCCTCTAGGGGGTCCTCTGCCGTTGGCTGGCCTAGAAATCCCGGTCGTCTAGCCCGTTTCCCCGTTCTCCTCCCTGGCGGCGTAGCCCCTTCCCTCAAGAGGCTTGTGAAGCCTGGCCAGTCACGCCCTAAAACCACAGGGTAAGCCAACTTAGGAGCCACCCCCACTAGACACCGCGCCCGGTGTTGGGCCGCCTCCAGCTGTACCCAGACAGTGGGGTAAGGCTTCACATCCCCATGGATGCACTGTAGCTGGATGGGGGCCCCGGCAGGGCCGGTGGGCTTGATCAGCCCCTCCCGAATAACCGTCTGGCTACACCCGGAGTCCACTAAGGCCCAGGCAGACGTCCCATCCACCTTCACCGGCAGAACAATTTTCCCCGGCTCCCAAGCCCGGGCCCGGTGACCCGCCGTCAACACCTGCCCATAATTGCAATCCATGTACGGGCACTCCCTCCTGAAGTGCCCTACCTGACCGCACTCGTAGCAGCGGTCCCGTCTCCCTTCTTCGGTAGGGTTGTGGCGGGGGCTGCAAGGCCTTGCGGGGGCCTCCTCCGAGCGTCGTGGGATATCGTCTCGGGGTGTCGCCCTAGGGCCCCGGGTTACTGGTACTTCGGGGGGCTGGGGAAGCCGCCGAGGGTCCCCCCCGTCCCCCTTACGTGGTCCCTGGGCCTGTCCTGGGTTCCGTCTACTGGGCTCTCCCCCCTGGGGTCGGTCTTCACGTCCCCATCTGCCGCCTGGTAGTCCTCCATCAGGGAAATCGCGTCCGCGAGGGTCTTGGGGCGGTGTCGCTGCACCCATTCCTTCCCTCCCGGGGGCAGGGCTTGAAGGAACTGTTCTAAGGCTACCATCTCAGCCACTTGAGTGCCCGTCCGCCCTTCCGGCTCCAGCCACCTCCAACAGAGGTCCCGGATTCGCTGGGCCACGGCCCGCGGCCGGGCCCCTGGCGTGTATCGTTCCCGGCGGAGTCGCTGGCGATAGGTCTCAGGGCTGACGCCAACTTCGTCTAAGATGGCGGCCTTAACCTTCGGGTAGTCCAGTGCATCTTGGGGGCCCAAGTTCCGGTACGCCGCTTGGGCTGGGCCCGTCAGGTAGGGTGCCAGTATCGTGGCCCAATGAGCGAGGGGCCACTGCATGGTGGTCGCGACCCTTTCAAAGGTCACGAGGAAGGCCTCGGGGTCATCTCCCGGCCCCATCTTAGCTAGGCGCACGGGTAATCTCCCGAGACCCTCGCCGGGATCGCCCCCGACGGCCCCTAGAGGTGTACCCGGTGTCGGGCCGATTAGCGCCGCCATCTGTTGAACCAGCCGCTCCTGGTTCGCCTGTTGCTGGGCTGTCAGTTCCCGGATCAGCTGCTGCTGCTGTTCCTGTCGCTGGGCGGCTTGTGCCTGCTGCTGGGCCGCCAGCTGCTGGAGCAGCTGCACTTGCTGCTGCTGCTGTTGCGCCATCTGCTGCTGCTGATTCTCCAGCAGCCACTGCAAAAGTTTCTCGGGGTCCATCTTGGGCCCTGTGGCCTTATCTCAGGCCTGTTCAAGGTCCCTGGTCAGGTGCCAATTGTGATGGGCCTGGTGCCCCAGCGCCTCCTTGTGGCAGGGGCGGGCTGGGGGCCTAGCGCTGCACCACTCGCTTGTCCTTTGGTCTGCCCCTGGTAGCCGGCGTATTACGGCCTAGCGGCCGGAGTCCACAAGCACCCCCTGCGGGGCGGGGTAGCGCGGCCTAGCGGCCGGAGTCCATAAACACCCCCTGCGGGGTGGGGTAGCGTGGCCTAGCGGCCGGAGTCCACAAGCACCCTCTTCGGGCGGGGTAGCGCGGCCTAGCGGCCGGAGTCCGCAAGCGCCCTCTTCGGGGCGGGTTAGCGCGGCCTAGCGGCCGGAGTCCGCAAGCGCCCTCTTCGGGGCGGGTTAGCGCGGCCTAGCGGCCGGAGTCCATACACGCCCCCTCGGGGCGGGGTAGCGCGGCCTAGCGGCCGGAGTCCATAAACACCCCTTCAGGGTGGGGTAGCGCAGCCTAACGGCCGGAGTCCACAAACGCCCACTTCGGGGTGGGGTAGCACGGCCTAGCGGCCGGAGTCTCCACACACCCCCTTCGGGGTGGGGTAGCGCGGCCTAGCGGCCGGAGTCCATAAACACCCCCTGCGGGGTGGGGTAGCGCGGCCTAGCGGCCGGAGTCCACAAGCACCCTCTTCGGGCGGGGTAGCGCAGCCTAGCGGCCAGAGTCCGCAAGCGCCCTCTTCGGGGCGGGTTAGCGCGGCCTAGCAGCCGGAGTCCATACACACCCCCTACGGGGTGGGGTAGCACGAGGTGGGGTAGGGGGACTCGGGCCCTCCCTCTCCACCGAGCCCCGACCCAGGGCCCTGTTTGTGGCAAGTTCTCCTTGCCGCCCGCTCGGCGGGGATCCGCCCGCAACACGCCGAGCGGTACTGCAGCTTTAAGGCTGTCAGTCACTACATTGCCCCTGGGTCACTTCCTACCCTGTCTAGCCGGACGCTTGCGTTGTGGGAGTGGCTCCCCCGTAGGTCTGTCACTGCCGGCGTCCCTCCCCGGGGGCTCCGGGTCGGCCCCTGCTCGGCTGGCGCCCCGGTCTGAGCTCCTGGACTCTCCCTCTGCAGGAGCTGACGGTCTGTGTCCTTCTCCCCCGGTGGCCACCCCAGACTGAGCAGACCTGCAGGCTTTTGTACTGGTCTGCCAGTTGGAGCATGCCCAGCAGAACTTCCTGGGCGTGGCCTCCTCTGCTAGTAAAGAAGGGTTAACCCCTGCTGTACCAGTGCGGGGCTGTCCTGCCCCGTCACAGTCCTGCTTTGAGCAGGGGTGGGACTAGATGACCTGCTGAGGTCCCTTCCAACCCTGATATTCTATAATTCCAATTTCCTTCCCCCCTCCTGTTTGACCCCATTTATAGAGTAATATTCTCAGCTATACCTTAACCAATCATTATGCTGAAATTTAACTAACCAATTCTAACATATTGTGACATAATTCTCTAACCCAGGCGTCGGCCACTTTTCAGAAGTGGTGTGCTGAGTCTTCATGTATTCACTCTAATTTAAGATTGCATGTGCCAATAATACATTTTGACGTTTTTAGAAAGTCTCTTTCTATAAGTCTATAATACATAATTAAACTATTGTATGTAAAGTCAGTAAGGTTTTTAAAATGTTTAAGAAGCTTCATTTAAAATTAAATTTAAAATGCAGAGCCTTCTGGACCGGTGGCCAGGACCTGGGCAGTGTGAGTGCCACTGAAAATCAACTCGTGTGCTGCCATAGGTTGCCTACTCCTGCTCTAACCAATTATAAACCAGTACCCTAATTAACTTACACCTGGCAACATTAATTATACAGGAGAGAGAAACAATTAGAGAACCAGACTGATTAACAATCTAAAAGTGGTGGCCATAAAGATAAAGCAATACAGAAATAAGGGTTTCACAACCACAACCATTGATAAGTGATTTCTTGCCAGACAGAATGCTATCAAATTAAGGTTTCTTTAACCATCTTAAGCTCCGGACAGCATTGTCTTCCTAACAGCCCAATAGCACCTTATTTCTGTGTGACTGGTTTGGGATGTGAGGATGTGACCCTTCACTTCCCAGCTTATGGCTGCCCCTGCTGCTTAGCCAAAGGCCTTAGCCTAAGAACAAGGCCTCAGACTATCTTAGTGAGAGAAGGCCCAGACACAGGCAGACTGTGATTTTGATTCTTTGTTTTCATACTCC
The DNA here is from genome assembly GCF_020497125.1 of Mauremys mutica. Lineage (NCBI taxonomy): Eukaryota > Metazoa > Chordata > Testudines > Geoemydidae > Mauremys > Mauremys mutica. The sequence continues at coordinate 107,381 of NW_025423061.1, forward strand.
TGTAACTAGCTAAGTGATAAAAATACACCTAAGTTCTTAAAATATAGGCTTTGCAGGGAGGCCTGAATATCGCCATTCTAACAGAGGGTTCTACCCCTTCCCCCATGCTGTTTTTGTACTGTGCCTAGCACAACAGAGACACACGGTTAGTTGGACCTTAGGCACTCAGGTAATGCGTATGATTAATAATAATTCTCCTGCCACTTGGAGCCAAGGAAGCTGGTCTTGGGATGTTACTGCTTAAAAATGATCTGAGCTTAAAACCATGGACTATTCTTTGTGACAAGTATCCCACAAATTCCACTGATCTTCCTGGTTTTCTTTGCCTGGCATAGGGTTTCTAAATTCCAAACCTGATGTGGTCTCACAGCTCGAACGAGGGGAAGAGCCGTGGGTCCCGGACCTCCAGGGTTCTGAGAAAGAAGTGCTCCCGAGAGCTGCCTGCAGAGGTGAGGACTTGGTTAAAGCAAGTAAAAAACTGTCCGTGAATACAGGAAACATTTGGGATGCCCTACAAAGACCCTGTGAGCTCTCCAAGTTCAGGATTCTTCCCTGCAGATGTGGAATAATTAGGGAGATGTCACTCATGGCTTCCCACCTATCCTGACTAACAACTGTCAGCAGATCCCTACCTGATCCCACTTTCCCCTGCATGTTCTGGTGAAATGCAGACCAAAACTGATCCCTTGCTCTCTCCTTTGGGGAAAATCAGCTCCTGATAGGTTTGATCTCTCCTGCACATATTTTGGTTTGTTCATCCCAAAATTCCTGTCTCTGAGATTTCCTTTCTCTCAGGCACAGGGAGTGACCTATGTCTGGATTCTCTCTGTCTCCCATCAGGTGATAGGATGGTGCGTGAGAATGAGGAGCAGAAACCCCAGCAGGAGGATGCTGAGCAAGGAGCACCACATGGGACGTTATCAGGAAGACCCAAAGGGAATGTTTCCGGGAGTTGTGCACTCCGAGAAAAAGTAAAAGCCTCTGAGACTCAGCAGAGGCCAGAGGAGAACTTCAGTAGCCTCTCAGACCTTATTACACATGAGAGAATCAACTTGGAAGAGACACACTACACATGCCACGAGTGCGGGAAAAGCTTCAGTCAGCGCTCACACCTTATCACACATCAGAGAATCCACACAGGGGAGACGCCCTACACATGTGCTGAGTGCGGGAAAAGCTTCAGTTACCGCTCTGCCCTTATCACACATCAGAGAATCCACACGGGAGAGAAGCCCTACACATGCTGTGAGTGCGGGAAAAGCTTTAGTCAGCGCTCAAACCTTATCACACATTGTAGAATCCACACAGGGGAGACGCCCTACACATGCTCTGAGTGTGGGAAAAGCTTCAATTGGAGCTCAAACCTTATCACACATCAGAGAATCCACACAGGGGAGACACCCTACACGTGCGCTGAGTGCGGGAAAAGCTTCTGTCGGCGCTCACACCTTATGAAACATCAAAGAATCCACACAGGGGAGACGCCCTACACGTACGCTGAGTGCGGGAAAAGCTTCAATCAGCGCTCAAACCTTATCACACATCAGAGAATCCACACAGGGGAGACACCCTACACATGCCACGAGTGCGGGGAAAGCTTCAATCAGCTTATTGAAGTGCGGGGAGTGGTGCATGTTGTTAGGGGGAGACAGGATGGAGAACTAACAGTGGGGCACAGAGAGATTCCTCCAGATTTGGGAGATCCCCTGCTGCCCCCCATCAGCCAGCTGTGAGAAGAACAACTGTGGTGGTGGTGGGGGGTTTCCACATGCTGCCCCCGCCCCAACTGCCAACTGTGGCAATGGGAGCTGCAGGGGTGGAGTCTGCGGGCAGCGGTGCGCAGAGACGCCCCTGGCCCTCCAGCTTAGGGGCTTTCGGGAGATGCCTGAGGTAAATGCTGCACCCCTCACCCTCTCCTGCAACCCCCTGCCCCAGCCCAGACCCCACACCTGCACCCAAACTCCCTCCAAGAGCCTGCCCCCCACACAGCCTCCTTCACCACAACCCCCTGACTGAGCCCAGACCCTGCACCCAAACTCTCCCAGAGCCCAACCCCTCTCCCTCCCACAACCAAACTCCTTCCCAGAGCCTTACACAGGTGTGTGTGGCAGGTGGGGCAGGACTTGGTCCCATTCTGGGCACCACCAAAAATTATACAAACCTGCCACCCCTGTCCAGCCCAACCTTCTGCTGATGCACCTCAGCCCACACCCGTGCAGGGTTTGAAGCTTTCATTGCTTAAATTCCAGGACACGGAGGGATTTCAGCTCCCCTTTGCCCAGAGGGAACCTTTACCCCACTCCTAACTAGGTTCTTGTCCATGGGATCACTGTAGGGGGGCTGGGTCCCTCGGTGTCTTTTCTCTCTCTAGGATAGGCCAGGGTGCAATAACAGGCATCTGAGCACCGAGGACCTTCTGTGGGGCTGCCATTCCCCTTCCCCTTCTGTGGTCCCATCTGCCATTGACTCCAGCCTTTTTTCTATCCATCGTCAGCACCATCCCAAGCCAGCAGCACTCGAATCAAAAAGACAGAGTCCTGTGGCACCTTACAGACTAACACACTTATTGGCGCATAAGCTTCCGTGGGTGAATCCCACTTCGTCAGGTGAATGTAGTGGAAATTTGCAGGGGCAGGTATAAGTATGCAGGCAAGAACCAGTCAAGAGATAACAAGGTTAGTTCAATCAGGGAGGATGAGATCCTCTTCTAGCAGTTGAGATGTGATCACCAAGGGAGGAGAAACTGCTTTTGTATTTGGCTAGCCAGGCACAGAATTCCCACTCCATTCATCTGACGAAGTGGGGATTCACCCATGAAAGCTCATGCGCCAATACGTCTGTTAGTCTAGAAGGCGCCACAGGATTCTGTCGCCTTTTACAGCTCCAGACTAACACAGCCACCCCTCTGATACTCAAAAAGACAGTGTCCCCTGCTGGGAGTAAATCACTGACCTCTCTCCTCCCTGAGCACTGACTGCCCCTCTGTTTCCTTGCCTCTCAGGCTGTGCAGATGGGACCTTTCCCTCCAGTGCTGGAGGATTCGCCCTTCTCATCTACCATTGTCCCAAGCAGCACAGTGGGTGGGAATCTTAAACGTACCGAGGTGACTTAGGAGCAGAACCCCCCCCAGACCTTCCATGCAATTGTCAATTGCCCCTCACTGAGCAGGACTGAAACTGGTGCAGGGAGACTGGTGGGCCACATCCCCTCTGGGCATGAGCAAAGCAGCAGGGTGAAAAAAAGGCTCATGGAGATGCTGGGGATTGAACCCAGGGCCTTATATATGCAAAGCATGTGCACAACCACTGAGCTACATCCCCTAGCAGGTTGTGTTTGCTATGGGTTACACTCAGAGCCCTCCTGTTTCCAGAGCATCCAGTGACCTATAAGCTTCATGAGAAGCCCATTCCCCTCTCTGAGGACCAATCCTGCTCTCCTGGAGGTGACTTATTCATAGGGGTCACTTTTCAGCAGGGCCAGATTCTATGTGTGGGGCAGAGAGAGTGGGTGCCCTGGTCTCAGGGTGCAGAGATACACTCAGCCATCTCCCCTGCATTGGGTTGGGGGTGCTGCAATCCCCTGCTGCAAGGTCATGGTGGGGGATGCTGTGAGGCCCTGGTGGCAGCAGTGGTGTGGGAAGCACCAGGTATTTCTAGGATCTGCTATTTCCACCTGCCTGTGAAGTCCAGATTTCCCCAGCACATTCACTGCGGTGCAATTGGGTCACTATTTCCATGGCTGGACAGCAAAGAATGGCTCCCAGTTTCCCTTCTATTGCCAGCAGGATTAGCCTGTGTCAGTGCTTAATGAGGTGGATCTTGTTGTAGATTGTTATTCATTCCCCACCTTGACAATTCACACAGTCCCTTTCCCAGGCAGATTCCCAGCACCTCAGTGATCCTGGTAGCAGGGTTGGGTCCTGAGATTTTCAGGGTTCTTTTCCCCTCCACCTGGAATGAACTCAGCTTTTTCCCCATCCCAGACAATCCATGAAATAGCAACAGCAGCATAAAGAAAGAGGGGAGGGAACATCTCACGGCCAGGGCTGGATGTGCCCAGAGCCCCCTGCTTGTCCATTGTTTCCATGCAGAGAAAGGCCTAACAAGACCCAATGGCTGGAAGGTGAAAAGAGACAAATTCATATTACAACAAAGGCACAAATATTCAACAGCGAGGATAATTGACCACAGGAACAAGCTACCAAGGAAAGTGGTGGATTCGCCATCTCCTGATGTCATTTCATGAAGACTAGATGCCTTTCTGGAATGTGTTTGCCCCCAAAGTAGCTCTTGTGTCATACAGGAGGCCTGTGATATGCAGGGGGTCAGATTAGATGCTCTAATGGTCTCTTCTGGCCATAAAGTCGACTAATTTCTGAAAACTGAGTGTAGCATTGGGAGCAGCGTCTGATGTTTTCCTGTCTAGTCAGCTTGCTGCCTAGAACGAACGCTCCTTGAGTGGGGTGATCCACAGGGAGTAGCTCAAACCTCCAAAGTGCCTGGCCAGGGGCAGGACATTGGCACAGCAAGGGAGGGGTGTGGCAGTGACATCACAAAGGCCTTTTGCAGGACCTCAGACTATTGGTGAAAAGTGGTGGGGAGGTGGTGATCTCACAGAGAGATGCTGACATCAGCCAGGCAGGACGGGGCGAGGGGCCAGGGAAACCTCAGAGACCCCTGTGGCTTTGCTTCAGCAAGTCTCCTTCTCCAGGTCTCTCTTTGAGGACTGAGAGAGTATTCAGGTTCACGGACGTGAGCGTCAGGAGGAACCTCTTTTGAGTTTTCTCCTTCCCTTGTAGTGATTTTACTAGAAAACAGCCGTCCCTGTTTAGAAGGTAAGAGCCTTCAACAAATGACTACGCAGATGGTGTCGGAGAGAAGGGTTTGGATTCTTTGACAATGGGATGGTCTTCCAAGAAGAAGGATTGCTAGGCAGAGACGGGCTCCACCTCACGAAGAGAGGGAAGAGCATCTTTGCAAGCAGGCTGGCTAACCTAGTGGGGAGGGCTTTAAACTAGGTTGACCGGGGGAAGGAGACCAAAGCCCCGAGGTAAGTGGGGAAGTGGGATACCGGGAGGAAGCACAAGCAGGAGACTGCAAGAGGGGAGGACTCCTGTCTCAGACCGAGAAAGCGGGACAATCAGCGAGTTATCTTAAGTGCCTATACACAAATGCAAGAAGCCTGGGGAACAAGCAGGGAGAACTAGAAGTCCTGGCACAGTCAGGGAATTATGATGTAATTGGAATAACAGAGACTTGGTGGGATAACTCACATGATTGGAGTACTGTCATGGATGGATATAAACTGTTCAGGAAGGACAGGCAGGGCAGAAAAGGTGGGGGAGTTGCGTTGTATGTAAGAGAGCAGTATGACTGCTCAGAGCTCCGGTATGAAACTGCAGAAAAACCTGAGAGTCTCTGGATTAAATTTAGAAGTATGTAAATTTTCACTTCTCTGCCAGCAGCCTTGCAGAGCACACACCTCTCTCTCTCCCTGCTTTCCTATCACCAGTTATGTTACTACAGGAATGAAATCGAGACATCCCGTAAAACAGCGAGTTCCACATTGTTCTTCAAACCTCAGATCATTGAAATGTAGCTTTGCATTTGAGATACTATATGACTGTAGTACACTTTGCACTGCCTGCATCTACAGTGACATCAGGAGAGGAGAAGAGGACAAGACTGTCCCTAGCATATGTGATTTTAAAGAAAGGTGAGACACACCCACCCACTATCAATACAACAAGAAGGGAGAACAGTAGCTGGTGCCAAGAGAGAAGATGCAATGAAACCCTTCTGTACCCACAACTGATGTCTGAAAAGCATCAGTCATTCTGCAGATCAAAGAAAGAAATAGCAGCCAGTTTCAGACAGATAGGATCCCTTATGACCTATATAGGAGAAGTGCACTTCCCTATAGCAGTTTCCCAACATAGTTTTCTTATGGATTTATTTATTAAGCAAAAATTAAGATTAGGAGTCTGATTTAAATTATGTACATTTTCAGTGTTATCTAAGTATGAAACTATTGCAGCTACTTTTATTTTACTCCTGCCTTCATAAAAAGCTACTGAGTTATAACAGATAATTACAAAGACTAAAGTACATGCTTTAATATAATTAGGACCGGGCAACCCAAGATGAAAACTACACCGTGGAAGAGTCCTACAACCAGGTATTTGAGGCCAATCCCTTTATCAATAGAATCCTCAACCAAAATATGAGGAAGGAGAAGAGTCACCCTCAAGCCTTTGACAATAGTTCAAGGTCAGACACCAAGAAGACCAGCACCATTCGTATTCTGGTTTTGGATAAAATACTTGATCTTGCCTACATCATAGAAACCTTCATCTCTCCAAGTCTACACCCCACTACACCCTTTAGCAAGAAAGTAACCATTAAACAAGTTCTGAATCAGTCGTCTTTCTTCCCAATTTAGTTTTAACAATAAAGCTGCAACTTAAGTAGCTATGGGAGATGACAGTGCAACTACTAGGTATTGGTGGGGGAAAAGTGTGCTAGTAATGTCCTGGATATACTGGCAGGGCCGGCTTTAGGGCAATTCAACCAATTCCCCTGAATCGGGCCCTGCCCCTAAGAGGGTCCCGTGCCCAAGCCCCGGTTCGGTGTATTGGCAAGAGTTGATGCACTGTACCGGGGTGGCCCGGCTTCTCCAGGGGACAATTTAAAGGGCCTGGGGGCCCTTTAAATTGCCACCACAGCCACACTGCTGGAGCCCTGGGGTAGGGCTGTGGGGATCTGTGGGCTACTTTAAAAGTCCATGGCTCCCATTGCTTCTATCATCCCACCCCTTTAAATAGCCACTGGAGCCCTGACACCTCCCCAGGGCTCCGGCAGCTGTGTACATGGCCAGGGCTGTGGAAACAGGGGAGCCCCTGGTGGGGGAGGGAGGAGGAGGAGGGAGCACTTACCATACCAGGTGGTCTGTACCCCCTGTACCCGCACCCCCTGCCCTATCTCCAGCCAACCCCTGCCGCACCCCCCTATGGCCCTGCTTGAAGCCAGCCAGCCCACCCCACCCACCCCTGTCTCCAGCCATTGCTGCACCCCTTGTCCTGCCTGCAGCCAGCCCCATGTCCCCTGGTGCCCTGCAATTCCCTGGGCAGTAACCCTGCACACCTGCGTCAATGATGGGAGAAGAGAGCAGCTGGTACCCACACATGTGCACACCCTAGGGTGACCAGACAGCAAGTGTGAAAAATCCGGATGGGGTGTAACCCTTCTGCCCCTCTGAGTTGGCAGCATCAAGGGCCGGGTTCAGTATCCAGGGGTTCCGTTTCAATAACACAATGCAAACCCGGCTCGAGCCCCCACCCAGTGACCTGGGACAATTACATACCACCCCCCCGGGTGCCTCTAGGAGGCAATACTTCCCCACTCACAAGCACAGAGTCCGAATGTAGCAAAATCCTTTTAATAAAGGAGGGAGTGGAGGTTACTAGGATCCTATATAAGAAAATCACCCCAAAATTGGGACTGTCTCTATAAAATTGGGACATGTGGTCACACTAGCACACTCCCAGGGAGTGGCAGGGACCCACACATGTGAAATGGAGCTCATTTCTAGTTCTGTCCCATCTTTTTAAAAAATAACTGTAGGTAGGTTTAACATACAGCCGCATTTTCCCAGACATGTCAGACTTTTTGGTTCTTAAATTGCTGTCCGGGAGGAATTTTTAAATATGGACATATGGTAACCCTATTGGTACCAAAAATACATACTCTGGCACATCCCTTACATCAGAACTTTTTATAGGGAACCAGTTGCTAAGAAAGGAAAGGCTTTTTCTTTAACCTTTTTTTTTCTTTTTTTAAGTCATCCCTGCTGGGGCCCCGCCGAAAATGTTTGAATTGGGTGGGCCCCAAACTTCCTAAAGCCAGCCCTAACTAGTCTGTTCAGTGTTATAGCTTTTAATATGCTAATGCAAACACTGTAATAGAGCATTAATGTCCCAATGTACTGTAGCTTGTTTTAACTTACCGTAATACTAGACGTGGTGCATGTGAACATTGCCGTAACGAGGGCAAGGTGAGTGAGGCACTTGCCTCAGGCACGGAAAGTGAGGGGCTCAGAAAGTCTCTCCTTCAGCGGCAATTCGGCAGCAAGTCCTTCCCTCTGAGAGGGACTGGGGGACCCGTTGCCGAATTGCCACTGGTTGTGATCAATGGAGAGGGGCGGCACATACGACTCTTTTGCAGAAATTCGTTGGTGGATCCTTCCCTCCAATAGGGAAGAGCCAGACATGCTGCCTCTGTTCCTTGCCTTGTGTGCAAAAATCCCTAGTGACGGCTCTGCATGTGAAGCTCTCTTAAAAGCTGACACTACAGTAGTGATATTCCCAAGCCAGCATGCATAGGGCTGGGAGTGGGGAAGGGGAGTGCATTTAGGTATAGGTAACATCTCTCACACCAAACAGGAACTTTTCCACAGTTCATTATTATACCTTGTCTTACAAACACCAAAAACTATTACATATACACAAAGGTCAATAATCCCCCCCTCCCTATATATACAGAGTTGTGCTTCTGCATATAGGATCTATCTCAGATTAATATTGAGCTACCAGCTGTTCAGGAATCAGTAAAGAGTCAGCTGCCAAGCCACATGCTGAATCCTATTGCAAACAGTATGGGTGACTCCTGAGGCATTCTGAAGCAAGAGATTACTGTAAAACTTTAAATAAGACGCAGAAAGAATAAACTTTTCCTAGGTTTTGGTTCTGTCAGATTTATTTTATTATGTATAGTAGGTGTTTAATATAAATGTAGCCCTTCTGCCCCTCTGAGTTGGCAGCATCAAGGGCTGGGTTCAGTATCCAGGGGTTCCGTTTCAATAACACAATGCAAAACCGGCTCGAGCCCCCACCCAGTGACCTGGGACAATTACATACCACCCCCCGGGTGCCTCTAGGAGGCAATACTTCCCCTCTCGCAAGCACGGCATCTGAGTGTAGCAAAATCCTTTTAATAAAGGAGGGAAACAATGCGGCATCACATTGGAGAAACACCACAAATAGGATTATAACACAAACCATAAGCAACAAAAACCCACCTCCAAGTATGTTTGGCAATGTCCTTTCCCCCTTAGGGTCTTAAGTCCAATCACCCCAAAGTCCAACAACCCGAAAGTCTCTGGTCAGTGCCACCCCCCGAGTTCAAAAGTTTATCTGCAGTTTTACCCCCCAGCACGGGTGGAGATGGAGTGGGGAGACACACAGAGGGTGTTAAGGGGCACCTTACATGGGCCAGGGCCAACTGCTCCACCTCTCCGTGGAGTTCTGCTGCAGCCTTCACCACAACCAGCTCCACTCCACCAGCTGTGCCGCTCCTCCAGCCGACCCGTGAGCCGCTCCAGCCATCCCCGCAAACTGCTCCACTCCGCTCTGTTCCATGGGCTGCTACAACACGCTGCCAACTGCTCAACTCTGCCAGCCGCTTAGCAAGAGATCTTCAGGCTCCCCCACTAGTTAATACAGCACTCAGTGATCTCAGCTCAGTAAGTTCAGCTCTTTTAGTGATTTTAGCTCTTAGTAGGGGAGCCCCAGTGCTGGCTACTGGGCCAACATGAATTCAGCTTAGCAGCCTCTAGATGGACTCCTAAGGGAATCAAAATTAGCTCTGCTGTTCAACAGTGGAGAGAGGAAGATGTGCAATGGGTGTTCCAGGCCCTCAGAAAGGGGCCATACCACAGCACCTGCATGACCTGCTGGACTTTGACGCATTTATTGTCTCATTCTATAGATAATGTGATTGTAACACAATGTGACTGAAATGAAACCACTTCCAGATGAGGAAACAACAAAAGAGAAAAGCCATTATTGCATTGGCTGGGAATCAAACCCAGATCAACTGCTTGGAAAGCACCTACACACACCACTATACCACCAATGCATCTGGCAGGAGTAGCTTTCCTGCAGACTCTGTGTGCTGGCAGAGGGAGTGACACATGACCACAGAGTTAGTGAGCAGGGTGGATGGGCTGGAAGCTGCCTGACAGCTGGGAGCAGAGTTACCATCCCAGTGTGACTGAAAGGGGGCAAAGGTGAAAATAGAGCTCATTGGGAGCTGGCCCCACACCAGCCCCAGCCCTAGGAGAGCGGAACTGAAGCTCAACTTCAATCATAGAAAAATCTTTCCTGAGAAGGAAGGGGACAGCTTGTTTTAAAGACCAGGTTTGTGTTTGTTCCTGCTACATACGGAGGGGCTGGGTAGTGCTGATTCCAACCCCCAGACTCTGGGAGGATAAGGAACAAATTCAGGCTGCCAGTGACCTGCAGGAGGGAGATGATCTTTTGACAGTGACGGACGCCTCATCCTAAAGGCCTCTGTCTGCCCCCTTCCAGTGACTGTTTGGTACAGGAATGCAGCCCCCACTCCTGGGTCTCTCCTGGGGAAATAATGTTTCTGTGCAAAACACCAAAGCTTTTAACAGAAAGGAAGAAAAGGAAATGGCCACATGATGGGACTAGGACATAAGGAATGAAACACAAGATCCTTCTTCCCTGTGCATTGACTTTTAACCTTGTTTGTGGTGGTGGTGTATCCATGTTGGTCCCAGGGGTCCTCTGGGGCGCCGGGCATTGGCCACTTTCGGGAGAATGGGTGAGATGAACTGGTCTGACTCAGTGTGGCTGTTCTTATGTTCTAACTGCTGGTTATGGAGGAGACGACCTTCCAGGCTACACAGAACTGAAGAAGGGTGTTGGGTTATCTCCACAGCTCTTTCACCAACAGAGGTTGGTCCTCTGCAAGCTCTTACCCTCACCTGCCTTGTCTCTCTTGGACTCTGAAAAGTGTTTTCTCTCCACTCCCCTTAGAGAGACGTTAAGTTTCCCTTTGGGCAACTATCAGGCTGAAGCAATTGTATTGACTATGACACTAGAATTGAAGATTTAATATTATAAATAAATGAGTCTAAACCTGAGGTTCTGGTTTTCACATTGGTTTTTCTAACTCAGTTCCCAATTCTCTTCTAGAAAGGCCTCCAGGACGCCTGCCCAGCCCAGCAAAAGTGGCCAGGAGAAAGCCCACACTGCTGCTCTTTCAGGTAGTTGAAGGCTGCTATGAAACCCCCCTCACTCAGTCAGTCCCCAGTCTGTGGCAGTGCCTGGGATTCTTCCCTCCTAAGTGCAGGACTCTGCACTTCTCCTTGTTGAACCTCCTCAGATTTCTTTTGGCCCAATCCTCCAATTTGTCTAGGTCGCTCTGGACCCAAACCCTGTCCTCCAGCGCTTGGATTCTTTACATGCTTTCACAGAGCGAAGAGCACATGTTCCATGATTTCATAGGGCAGTTTTGTGCTATCGGGCGCTTTCCCTGTGTGAATTTGACAGGTGGATCAACATAGAGACACATTGTGACCCTCTCAGGGTGCTGAGGGCTGTGAGTCTCCTTGTTGCCACCTGCCACAAGGAAGAGGGAGTTTTGCATTTGGCAGCTGGATGTTAGTGACCAAACTCACCAGCCTGCTGGAACTCAAGCACCCTCCTCTGAGCTACAGCAGCCACCCTAACCCCTGAGTTACTTCAATGTGTCCCCCTCTGGGGTCCAGCCCGGATCACCAGATACTCGGTGAAATCCCAGATCCTCTCTTCCCCAAGTATCCCAGGTTACTAGTTTTACTGTGGACCATTGCTACTGTATCTCACACAGCACCTGAGTACAGTTATCGAACAAGCAAAAAAATTTATTTAACAACGGATAGAGATTTAAACAAATAAACGTGAGTGATGGAAACCAACTGTTACCACTAAACAAAGGCAGAAAATGATAGAATAGAAAGGCCAGCACAAAAAACAGAGAGAGGAACAATAAGATACTAAAAGGACAATGGTTGGAACTCTCCATTTCTCTCAGTCTTTGGATTGATGGGTACTAGAGCTGTAGCAACAGTTGAGGAACCAGGGTAAATTAAATCTAAGGTTTGAGCTGCTAGTGAAGCATTTTCCACACTCACGGCATTCATAGGGCCTCTCTCCTCCGTGGATTGTTTGATGCCTAATAAGGTGCGAACTGCGATTGAAGGTTTTCCCGCACTCAGTGCATTCATAGGGCCTGTCCCCTGTGTGGATTCTCTGATGTCTACAAAGGTCTGAGCTGCTAGTGAAGCTTTTCCCACACTCACAGCATTCAAAGGGCCTCTCCCCTGTGTGGATTCTCTGATGTTTAGAAAGGGCTGATCTTTGAGTGAAGCTTTTCCCACACTCACTGCATTCATAGGGCTTTTCCCCTGTGTGGATTCTCTGATGTTTAGAAAGGTCTGAGCTGCTAGTGAAGCTTTTCCCACACTCATGGCATTCAAAGGGCCTCTCTCCTGTGTGGATTCTCTGATGAACAGAAAGGGCTGGTCTTTGAGTGAAGCTTTTCCCACACTCACTGCATGTATTTTTTCTCTTTCGGCTGAGGATATCCTGCTGTGTTGTGGTTTCCATGAGGACCTTCTGAGTTCCCCAACAGGAAATAAATTTATCCACTTTCTTCCCTGGCTGGTTTCCTTCATCTGTTTTTGGTCTGTGCTGAATCTCCCAGGATTTTCCCTGCTCATGACTCCTGGACACATTCCTTTTTGATCTTTGCGATAATGTTCTGTTTTTACCCACTGGCTCAACATTTTCAGGCTGAGAATTCTGCTCCTCTTTCTCACATGCCATTGCATCACCTGCTGTGACAGAGACAGAAACCTCAAACAGGGATGGAAAGGGGAAGACCAAACAAAAACAAGTGCTGAAGACAGGTCAAATAAAAATCAGGAGCTGAACTCCCCCAAACTCTTCCCCCAAATAGGAGAGAGGAGGGGGATGAATTCAGCCTTCACATCCCATCCAAATACGCAGGGGGAAGGGAGGAAGCTACTGCCTGGTGTCTGCTAGGATCTATAGGAAGCCATGAACTATATTTACCCTGAGGATACGACCCCTGCTAGGGACAATAATGAACTGAGAGACCTCCCAAGGGCTTTGTTAGGCATTCCAGATGTTTCCTTCAGGCACTTACAGATTCTGAGGTGGTTTAATGTTTCCTCACCTGTGCAGGGAGTTCTCAGGATCTCTCTTTCCTCTGAACCCTGGAGGTCTGGGACCCATGGCTCTTCCCCTTGTTCCAGCTGGGAGATCACATCACGCTGGAAAACTAGAAACCCTGCTCAGATGAAAGAAAACAAAGGAGTTCAGCTGATTTCATAAGACTTGGTCATAAAAAAACAAACATTCTATTAATTTAACTTCAGTGCTTAGTGTGGCCTGGTGGGCCAGGGGCAGTTCTCACTGAAAATGCCAAAGTTAGGGCAGGCTGAAAAAGGGAGAGCAGATGCTCCCAGAACTGCTGGTTAACACTGAAGTTAAACTCACTGACCAGTCACCAACTGGGTTATCGAGAAGCTGAAAAAAGAAATCACACGGCCCCCTTTATTCCATCCCAGTTCTCTGACTCCTAATCAGCAGCTAGGTCCAGTACAGTGAGAGGTTATTTAAAAACTCTGCTCACATAAACAAAGTGTTCCTCTGACCCCAAAGGGTCACAGCCACATCACCAGGTCAGTATAGGTTTGGATATTACCCAAAATTCCATCCTTCCAGCCAATCCTTTAGCATCTAAACTAAAGGTTTAAACGAAAGAAAGACAGAAAGAAGTTAAATGGGAACGCAGTCAGATACATTCCAAAATGGACATATCAGGTTCTTAGCAGTATTGGTGAGTTGCTGGCTTGAAAGTCTGTCTGGAACACATCCATAGCTTGGATGGGTTATTCAGTCCTTTGTTCCAGGGTTCAGTTTGTAGAGAAGTTGCTCCAGAGGTAGGAAGGGGGAATGAAGACAAAATGGAGATGATGCAGCTGCCCTTTACATTCCTTTTGCCGTGTGGCTTGTACTTCCTGTGTCCCAAATACAAGATTCACAGCACGTGGCATGGAAAAGCCTTGAAGTTCTCATTACACAGGCATACCCCGGCATGTCTTGCTGACTCAATAGGTGTATCCCCTTGGTCCTTTCCATGGGCTCATTATACAGCTGATGACTCTCAATGGGCCATCAAACAGGGGGCAGTGCTGATGCCAATATATCTGGGGGCGTCACCCAGAAACACTGCACAAGTCTGGAAATACAGATATACCCTACATATCTATAACTCACAATACAAAGGTGATACAAACATAGAAACAAAATTATCATACTTGGCAAATCATAACATTTTCACTGACACCTTACATGGCATATCTAGCACGATTCATTGCAATTTTATCAGATTATATTATTATTTTATTATTAATACCAAAATGTCTCACAATTCCATACAGTGTCACACTTGGTAAACCAGTGAATTCCCAGGACCAGTTCCCCAGGTCCTTGAAGATGCCAAACACTATGTTTGTGAGGGATTGAAATACCCACATATCTGCTGGGAACACACACACACACAGACACTGTATCTGTCTACACCCCTGTGTTCACTCTTCTAGAAAATTATGATCAATTTTGTACACAGTATGGCTTGTGAGGTATCATTTGAAAGAACAGAGGGAACAGGAACCCTTACCCAGCGAGGTCACATTCTCATAGTTCTCCTGCATGACATCCCAGTAGAGGGCTCTCTGAGCGGGGTCCATCAGAGCCCACTCTTCCCTGGTGAAATGCACAGCCACCTCTTCGAAGGTCACCGGCCCCTGAAAGAGCAAGAGTCCAACACTCAGGACCTCTTTCCCCACTCACAGCCCCACCATTTGTGGCAGAGAGGAGTGAATCAAATGGAAGCGATCCCAGGAGCCAGCCGGGGAAGCCCAGACAGAGCCCCTGGCACAGCACCAGGCTCCCTCTAACCCCCTGTCCCGCCTCCCCAAGAGACGCCCACCCCGGCTGTTCTGCAGCCACCAGGCCCCCAGCGATACCCACCTCCAGGACCCACAGCCTCAGGGCTGAGCACATCACACCCACCCCCTGAAACACCAAATCTCCAGAACCCACCAACCTCACTAGGGTACCCCCTGCCCAGCCACCCAGAGGCCTCCCCCACCACAATCCCCCTTCAGCTGCTATCTCCCCACACAGCCCCACCCCCACCCAGCAACACTGTTACCTCACAGTGCCTGAGAAGTGGATAGAAAGTGACCACCGCCCCCTGCTGGCCAGTCACACAGGCAGAGGGAGCCCTGGGGGAAGTCTCTTGAACAGGAGTATGGAAGGCCTGGAGGGACAAAATAGGTAAGAAATGTCCATGGCCTGTCACTAGCAAATAATGGCCACCATGGATCTACCCCAGAGGTGGCTGCATCTTAGCACTGCGGGAATCAACCCCTCACAGAGACCATTTGCCATGGGGTTTGGGATACTTCTCAACTCACACTGCACTCAGAGTGACCTCCTCATCCCGTGCCAGCTGGAGAAAAGAAAAGGGTCCAGCCAACTCTCCTGTTATCAGCTGGGAACCACTGATCCCCAAACAGGGGGAGGCCTCTGGCTTTGAAGGGTATTAAATATCTGGCTGGTCTCTTTCTTCGGCAAACATTTTAACAGACGTAAAAGAGGGACCAAATGATTCACAAAGGAGATGGGAAAGATGATCTCTGGGCAATTTAACCCCCTGTGACCTCCATGATGGAGAAGAACTCAGGGCAACAGGTTCCCTCGAAGGAAGAAGTTGCTGGGATTTAGAAACATGGGGAACAGCCCCAAACCCGAGAGGATTTTTAACTGACATTTGATAATGACAGAAAAAGGCAAAACATGAGCTTTGAGAGCAACGTTCAGAAATGAAAGAGAAAGGGTGGAAATCTGAGAGATTTTGGATCCATTTTGCAAATTATAGAGAGGAAAGTGGAAAATCAGAGGGATTTTATATCAGTTGATAGCAGGCAAAATCTGAGTGTTTCACATCAATATTTGATAAATGAATAAATAGGAAATGGGCAACATTTGCAAACATTTTATATCCAGGTTCAAGAATCTAAGAAAAGGTGTAAATCTGAGATTTTCTTGATATTTTATAATTAGAGAGACAGGGGGAAATCTCAGGGCATATTCAATTAGAAATAGACAACTAGAGAGAAGTGGGGCAAACGTTTAGGTTATTTTATATGAATATTTGAGATTTGCAAAGAAAATGTGTCACAAACTGCGTATTTGATAACATGAGAGAAAAACACCAAGATCTGAGGGGATTTTATATTGCTGTTAACCAACTAGTGGAAAAGGGGGACTGTTGGACTGGATTTTATACGACTGTCCAATACATAAACACAAAGTAATGGTTCCCCCACCCCCACCATTCCCATGGGCAGCAGGGAGCCCTTTGAGGAGTTGATTAAAAGGGAGGGGGAGGGGGAGCTGAAAGGTCCCTGGATAAAGGAAGGGGGCAGCAGTGGGGGATGGGCGGGTGACTGGCAACTGATGGTTGGGGGTAACTGTGTTGGTAGTTAGGGGGCAACAATTGGGATTGGGAAACTGGGGTCTGGGCAGTCCCCACGGGGGACACGTGCGCTGCCCTTCCCTGCCCTGGCAGAGAACAGGCATCTCATAGAATATCAGGGCTGGAAGGGACCTCAGGAGGTGTCTAGTCCAACCCCCTGCTCAAAGCAGGGCCAATCCCCAACTAAATCCCCAAATGGCCCCCGCAAGGAGTCAGCTCCCAGCCCTGGGTTTAGCAGGCCAGTGCTCCAACCACTGAGCCATCCCACCCCCACTCCAGGGGCAGCCATGTGCTGGGGAATGACTCAGGGCAACAATTTCCCACCTACACAAGGACAAATCGCTGCAGATAAAATGGGTGGGAAAATGCCCCTCACTAGAGAAGATTTTAAACTGACGTTTGAGACTCATGGGGAGAACGGGGGAAATCGGGGGGGGACGGGAGAGCTGATCATTGGAGGGGATGGGGGGGAATCGCCCCAGATTTTATAGCCCCGTGTGAGACACTGAGAGAGAAAAGGGGCAGAACTAGAGAGAATTTGTCTCGGGGCGAGAGGCAAGTGGCACAAATAGGGACAGGATCCAATTAACCCCCCTCCCCCCTTTGCTCGCCCGCCACTCCCCCCCCCCGGGAATTTCCTGGCTGCCCAGAGACAGTTCAACACCGCCCCCCGCGTCCCACTGACCTTCCCCTCCCTACAACTCCAGCTTCTCCCCTCCCTGCCTGACACCCCCCATCTCCCCCCACACCACAGGGGATCCCCCCCCGCCAGGCCCCAGTCTCTGCCCCCCAAATCCCACTGGGGCTGAGGCAGCTCTGAGGCTTCTCCCAGGTTCCCTGGGGCAGAGTCACTTTCCTGCCCAGCCCCAGTGCCCCCCCCCCCGGGGTCTCTCACTCCCCGGGGGCTCCGTGGGAGGCTGGACACCAGGGATGCAGGACGGCAGGAATGGGGGTGACAGGCCTCCTGTTCCTCAGTCTCACGGCGGGACCGAGGGGGCTCGTCACTCTCTGGCTCGGGAGCACTGGGAAGACCCGACCGTGGACGGGCCGTCGCTGGGGGGGGTGGGGGGACGGCCCCGCGCAGGCGCTGAGCACGTCCTTATATCACTTCTGTGGCGGGAAAAGTGCTGAGGAGATGGAACGCTGAGGGCTGGTTTTGGCGGGAAAAACCGGTTTGGACTGGTTTGAGCCTGTCCCCTGATGGTAAACAAGTCCCCTCTCAGAGCTGGAGTCCAGGGGTCAATAGTTCATATGCTCCAGATTGGATCTTATTTTAAAGCCAGTGATTTACCTCATAAACATCTTATTAACCAACTAATTGAACCTATTGAACAGTTTATACTTCTTACACCTAACAATGAGATAAAAAAACAACAACACAGACAAACCTTATCGGTAACAGCTAATGTCCTAACTGGGAAATCAGCAGCGGTTTGTAGCAGGGGGAGCGCACAGTCTGAATGTGTATGACCCGACCCCAGCCCCACATAGCATTGGGGCTTGGCACTCTGTGTGCATTGGTGTGGTGGCTGAATGGTTAACCAAGCAGTGACAATCCAAGGAGATTCCCTGAATCAGTCTCACTCCTGAGGAGATTCTGCACCAAAAAAATTCTGTGCACAATATTTTAAAATTCTGCAAATTGTATTTGTCAATAAATAAATGTGGAGGCTCCAGCATTGCAGGGGGGAGCACAGGCTGCTGGATGCACGGAGGTGGGAGATCACCCTGCAGCCCCCACTCTCCTCCAGTGAAACAGACTTGGTGGTGGGGCTGCACCTCTCTGCTGCCTACTCCAGGAGCCCCAAAAAGACTCCCCAGAACTGCTCATGAGGGGCACATGTGTCTTCCCCTTGCTTCCCCATCAGGAAGTCAGAAAGCCTGAGCAGCTGGCCCCGGGCGATTTGAAAGGGCCCGGGAGCTCCCACCACCACTACCGGCAGCACAGCGGGACTAAAGTGGATTCCTGCCCACCCTGGCTCCGCACGGCGCACCACTCCCAGAAGCATATGGCACATCCCTGCAGCCCCCGTGGGGTGTGTCTCTCACATGCTGCCCCCACCCCAAGTGCCAACTCTGCCATTGGAACTGCGGCAATGGGAGCTGCAGGGGTGGTGCCAGCGGGCAGTGGTGCCAGGAGACCCACGCCCCCCGGGCCTCCTCCATGTAGGAGTTGCTGCCAGATGGGGGTGTGGGTCACTTTCGGGAGCTGCCCAATATAGGTGCCCCACCCTAACCCTCTGCCACAGCCCAGATCCCACACCCCGCCCACACCCAAACTCCCTCCCAGAACCCACCACTGCCCCCCAACTCCCTGCCCCAGCCCAGAGCCCACATCCAAACTCCCTCCCAGGGTCCGCCCCCCCCTGCACCCCAACCCCCTGCCCAGCCCAGAGCCTGCACCTCATGTACCCAAACTCCCCCCCAGTGCTTTGGGGGGGGGGCGAGGAAGGACGGGCAGGACTTGGACCTGGTCTGGGCATCACCAAAAGTTATATAAACCTGGTGACGCTGAGCTGGAGCCCTAGTCACTGCACATCTCTCTCCTTACACGGGGGGGACTCTGTGGGGCAGGGCGCTGCTGGGGGTTTATTCCGTCCTTTAATGGCTGTGGAAGGGGGAACAGGGAGAGAATTTGCTCCTCTGTTCTCTGCGGAACACGTGCAGGCAGCGGGATTATCTCCAGGGCTGTAACAAAACACAAGCTAGCAGAGGGGGGGAAGGGATTTCCTGCAGGATGGATTCCCAGTGCAGCTCCCAAGCTGTGCCCTGGCGAGCTGTGCCCAGGGGATTTAGACGCTTTAGAGGCAGGTGATTGACACGTGCTGGGTCCCATCTCCAGCGCTGACCTGACACGTGCTCGCTGCGTGCTCGCTGCATCCTCAGCCGGGGGCTCCGGAGTCTGATGGTTCAGCAGCACCAGCCCCGCCCCCGCTTTTCCCCTGGGGAGCCCCGGCCCCCTCCTGCCCCCTCCGTGCTGAGGCGGGTCCCCGCGTGTCCCACCCCCTGCGTGGGGCCCGGGGGCGGAGCCAGGCCCAGGGAGGAGCCGCCCCTTCCTGCCCCCCCCCCGGCCCCCGCCCCTTTGTGCGGCAGCGGGGCCATGGCCGGGACCGGGAGCGCGGCGCGGGGCAGCGCGGTGGGGCCGGGGACACGCGTGGGGCGGACACGCTCCTGCCGGGGCGGGCCCGGCTGCCTGGTTCGCCCCCTGCCCGGGGGTCCCCGAGCTCCGCGCGGCCGGGGTGACGGAGCCCGGGAGCGGCTGGGCCGGGAGCTGCAGGAGGGGCCGGAGCGCGGCTCGGCTGCAGAGCTCGGAGCCCAGGCTGGGCCCGGGGTGGGGATCTGGGGTGTCAGAGCCTGGCTGGGGATGGGGCTGTGGGGGAGCTGGGAGTTTGGGGTGCGCTGGGGGGGGAGCGGATGGGGACTGCGGGGGAGCGGATGGGGGCTGTGGGGGAGCTGGGAATGCGCTGGGGGGGTCAGGGCTGTGGGGGAGCTGGGAGTTTGGGGTGCGCTGGGGGGGTCAGGGCTGGAGGGAGCGGCTGGGGATGGGGCTGTGGGGGAGCTGGGAGTTTGGGGTGCTCTGGGGGGGGAGCGGATGGGGACTGCGGGGGAGCGGATGGGGGCTGTGGGGGAGCTGGGAATGCGCTGGGGGGGTCAGGGCTGTGGGGGAGCTGGGAGTTTGGGGTGCGCTGGGGGGGTCAGGGCTGGAGGGAGCGGCTGGGGATGGGGCTGTGGGGGAGCTGGGAGTTTGGGGTGCACTGGGGGGGTCAGGGCCCGGAGGGAGCGGCTGGGGATGGGGGCTGGGGGGGAGCTGGGAGTTTGGGGGGGTCAGGGCTGGGGGGAGCGGCTGGGGATTGGGGCTGCTTGGAGCTGGGAGTTTGGGGTGTGCTGGGGGGGTCAGGGCTGGGGGGAGGGGATGGGGGCTGTGGGGCTGCTGGGAGCTGGGAGTTTGGGGTGCGCTGGGGGGGTCAGGGCTGGGGGAGAGCAGCTGGGGATGGGGCTGTGGGGGAGCTGGGAGTTTGGGGTGCACTGGGGGGTCAGGGCTGTGGGGGAGTTGGGAGTTTGGGGTGCGCTGGGGGGGTCAGGGCAGGGGGGGAGCGGCTGGGGATGGGGCTGTGGGGAGCTGGGAGTTTGGGGTGTGCTGGGGGGGTTAGGGCTGGGGGGAGCGGCTGGGGATTGGGGCTGCTGGGAGCTGGGAGTTTGGGGTGCACTGGGGGGTCAGGGCTGGGGGGAGGGGATGGGGGCTGTGGGGCTGCTGGGAGCTGGGAGTTTGGGGTGCGCTGGGGGGGTCAGGGCTGGGGGGGAGCAGCTGGGGGCTGTGGGGGAGCTGGGAGTTTGGGATGCACTGGGGGGGTCAGGGCTGGGGGGGAGCTGGGAGTTTGGGGTGCGCTGCGGGGTCAGGGCTGGGGGATGTTTGGGGGCTCCATGTTCAGATCTGGCCCTGCGGGAGCTTTGGGGGCTGGCACTGGGGAAAGTGGGGGACTGTCTGAAGTTGGCTGCTTGGGATGTGGGTGAGGCCCCGGGGAGCTGGGGGTTGGGTTGCACCCCTGTCACTGCAGCCTGGGGCCCTGCGTTTCCTCTGGAAAAGCTGCTCCCTGTTTCACCAGCTCCTCTCAGTCTGAGTCCCAGGGACCCTGCACAGGCCTCTGCAGGGCAGGACGGGCCCTGAAATCTGGCAGCTGGGAGGTTTGCAGCAGTTTCTAACCCTCCCTCCCCTGCTTCTTCCAGGAGGCCCCACAAAAGCATCTGGCCCCTCTGGGAAAAGAGAGAGAAGCAGCCAAAGCCGAGGAGGAGCAGCAGAGCGAGGAGCTGCTGGTAGGTGCCCAGAGCCCCCCGCCACTTAGGTTTGCCTGGCATAAGAATGATCTGGTGAGTCCAGGCGCGCAGTGTAGCTGCTCTTTGTTGGCAGGAGAGAAGTGCCAGTGTAGACAAAGCCTGAGACTGTTCACCTTGGAGAAGAGAAGACTAAGGGGGGGATATGGTAGAGGTCTATAAAATCATGACTTGTGTGGCGAAAGTAAATAAGGAAGTGTTATTTCCTCCTCATAACACAAGATCTAGGGGTCATCCAGTGAAATGAATAGGCAGCAGGTTTAAAACAAACAAAAGGAAGTATTTCTTCACCCAACACACAGTCAACCTGGGGAACCCCTTGCCAGGGGATGTTGTGAAGGCCAAGACACTAACAGGGCTCTAAAAAGAACTAGAGAAGTGCATGGAGGACAGGTCCCTTAGGGGCTATTAGCCAGGATGAGCGGGATGGTGTCCCTAGCCTCTGTTTGCCAGAAGCTGGGAATGGGCGACAGGGGATGGGTCACTTGATGATTCTCTGTTCTGCTCATTCCCTCTGGGGCACCTGGCATTGGCCTCTGTCAGAAGACAGGATACCGGGCTAGATGGGCCTTTGCTCTGACCCAGTCTGGCCTTTCTTATGTTCTCTGTTCCCCTGTTACTGAGCCGCCCTCTCCCTGATGCAGAAACAGACGGCAGCTGAGAGGCAGAAGCTCGTCTGGGAGTGGCAGGAGCTGCGAGGGTTTCTGGAGGAGCAGGAGCAGCGGCTGCTGTCCCGGCTGGAGGAGCTGGAGGGAGCCATTGTCCAGAGAAGGGATGAGGGCGTCTGCAGCCTGTCCTGGCAGATTTCCCTGCTCAGCGGGAGAGGAGGAGAGAAGGGGCAGCAGCCGCTGAGCCAACCCCTGCAGGTCAGGCTGTCATTGCAATGATCATACGCAGCGTTTCTCTAGGCGCGTCTGAGCCCTAGACCCCAAAGCACTTTACAGAGTGGGGTCAGGGGCATTATCCCTATGGGACAAATGGGGAAAGTGAGGCAGAGGGAGGGGCAGAGCCCTGCCCAAGGTCACCCAGTGAGTCTGGCAGCGGTGCCAGGGATGGGCCCTGGGAGTCCTGGATGCTGCAGCCCCAAGACCTTCTCTCCTGGAAATGTCTCTCTGCATTTGCACTTGGAGGGTGAAATCCCCTCCCCCACCATGCTGAGGTCCCGAGCCAGGCCCAAGGCCCCTGTCACTGCAGCTTAATGGGTTTAGTGGGACCAGGGGCCTTCTGGGTCTCTCAGCCCTGGGGGGAATTTGATTCTCAATGCAGAGAAATATCTTCTGCCTGTAAAGTGCCCGGGGAGAAGATTTCCACAGTGGGACCTGCCCGCAGGGATTGCTGGGGCTGCGTAGGGGAAAGTCCCTGATAGGGGGGCAGCAGCTCTGGGAATGTAAACCTGAAATTCCCCTACTGCCCGAGGCCTCAATGGTGACCCCTGCAGAGCAGGAGGCCTCCCCACCCAGGGACACTCCCCCTGACGGCCTCCTCTTTCTCTCCTTTGTAGGGTGCTGGGAGCACTGGGGGCAGGTAAGTTCTGGGCTCCATTTCGCTCCCCCTCATGGGCCGTTAGGTTTGATACCTGCACTGAGTAGGAAGCTGCCCCCTGCCCTGGGAGTGTGTGATTCTGTCTCCCCTAGTGGCTGACTCGGGTAGGAGACGAGCCGGTTACTGTCTGGTCGCTCATGAGGTCACAGCAGGGCTGCTAGACCCAGAGCCGATGGGACAGACCAGGCCTGTCTCCTGGGCTGACGTGGCCGCGTCACGTACTCAGAGGGCGCAGAATCTCAGCTTTCGCATTTGGTAAAGTGAGTTGCCGGCCCTCAGCACCTCCCCAGTGTAAACAGAGACAGTGTTGCCTTGCTGGGGCTGCCAGCAGCCTGAAGCCGTAGCTCTGAGAGCGTGAACTCTCCTGTCCCCTGTTAATGTCATCGGGGTGTCAACTGAAATGGCAGCACTTTGATGTGAACATTAAACGTTCCCTGGCTGATCACTCGAGCAGGTGGAACGGGGAGAGGGCGGGAGTGAAGCCTTTGTGGGGTGGGAATAGGGGGTTGCTGTAGGGAGGGAAGAACAGAGGAGAGACAACAACAAGGAAGCGAGAGAGAAATGGGGAAAGGAGGGTGGGAAAGGCAGGGAAACACAGGGAAGAACCAGCAGGGCCCTACAGGGTGTCCGGGAAGGGGCTGTTTTCCTCCTGAGTGACACGGAACATGACAGGCAAAGAACTAAAATTTTATTTCCCATGCGAAGGGCAGATTCCCCCCTTGTTCTTCGTACGTGGGTGTCCCATGGAGAGCAGTGGGTGTTCTGCTGTGAATGTTCCTGCAGTAACCCAGCGTAGGGGGTGGCTCTGCCCCCCCAGAACCAGAGCCTCCCTGAGAAAGCCCCTGAACAATGTCTCCGTTCCTTGCTCTAGTGTCTCCCCACTTCCCGTCTCTCTGGGGAGCACAGGGCTGGGGTGACTCACCCTGACATTGACTATCTCAGGCTACAAAGCTCAGATCCAGGTTTCGTGAAGTTTGGGGGTTGCTGGGCTCAGGGTCTGGGACTCAGGCCTATTTCTCACCCCTCCTTTCCCCAGCAGGGAGGACGGGACGTTTCGGAAGCCAGAGCCGGCGTTTGCAGAGCTGGAGAAGAGACTCAGTGATTTCTCTCTGCAAAGTGCCGTGCTGCAGGAGGTGCTGCTGGGATTCAAAGGTGAGTTGGAGTCTGGGGGTGGCGTCTCCTCTGGTTAGAGAGACCCTGACCCTGGGAAGGAGTCGAGGACTCTAGTGATGTCACTGATCCTGGGCTCCATCTCACAGCCCAGCTCAGCGAGTCGCCCTTCCCCATGGAGCAGCCCTGTGGGGCTGGCTCTGTCTGCAGGGGCTGCGTTATCGGCCTCTGATCTCTGTCACCATCTTGTCGTTAACAGCAGTTCCATTAATAAGCAATGGGGGTTTCTCCATGAATGTGAGGGCCTGAATTCTCACCTCTCCCGTCTTCTCCTTCCCCTAGAGACGCTGCGACGGGAGCTGGGGAGAGACACAGGTACGTGTCTGTCTCTGACTGGCCAAGGGGAGATTTCAGCCCAATAACCATGTTAACGACAGGGGATTGCAGCCTCCAGCACCTGGAAGCCATGTAGCAATGGGAAGCGATGTTACTTTGTTCTTGCACCACTGTATTTTCTACTGACTTGTCTCTTAAATATTTTAGCTCAGGGATCAGCAACCTTTGGCACGCGGCTCACCAGGGTAAGCACCCTGGCAGGCCGGGCCGGTTTGTTTACCTGCGATGTTGGCAGGTTTGCCCGATCACGGCTCCCACTAGCCACAATTTGTCACTCCAGACCAATGGAGGCAGCAGGAAGTGGCAGGCAGCACATCCTTCAGCCTGCGCCGCTTCCTGCATCCCCCATTGGCCTGCGACGGCAGACCGCGGCTAGTGGGAGCTGCAATCGGCCGACCCGTGGACATGGCAGGTAAAGAAACTGGCCCGGCTCACCAGGGTATGTGGATTGGAATTT
The DNA here is from genome assembly GCF_020497125.1 of Mauremys mutica. NCBI lineage: Eukaryota > Metazoa > Chordata > Testudines > Geoemydidae > Mauremys > Mauremys mutica. The sequence goes on from NW_025423061.1 coordinate 132,137, forward strand.
CCTCAAGGTCCTTTAAGTGTTTCTTGATTGGGCACTTGATTTGCCAATTCCTTTCTGAAGAAGCTGACCTAATGCTTTACTAAGGCTACTTCAGAATCAAAACACACTGATGTACAAGAACGTAGCCAATATTCATAACTTTAACTGCAAAAATGATACACCCACACAGGTAGCATCATCATCATCAGCAGCAGCAGCAAATTATAATCTTTTCATAGGCATCTTACACGACAACCGTTGTACAACATTTGCTGCAAATATAGAACAGTGGTTGCACCAATGAACTACACAGTCACAGGTTATATTAATAACATCATAGCCAGGGCTGGTGTTAGGGGGTAGCAAACAGGGCAACTTCCTGGGGCCCCAGACCCCCACAAAGCTACATTGCTTCAGCCCTGGGTGGTGGGGCTCAGGGGCCCAGACTTCAGCCCCATGCGCTGGGCCTCAGCGAGTCTAATGCCGGCCTTGCTTGGCAGCTCCCTGAAAGCTGCTCATGGCCCCCCAGGGGGCCCCAGTCCCCTGGTTGAGAACCCCTGCCTTACCCCACGAGTCACCGCAACGTTCAGGTTACTGCCAGGCCCAAAGGACCAGTCACTTCCTTAGGTCAAATGACTCTTAGATCTCCCAACAAAGACAACACTTGTAGCCAGTCCTGTCACAACCTGTATTAAGATTTATTTGAAAGGAAAGGAGAGTTGTTTACAAAGTTAAAGCAGTGTGACAAAGCTCTGTCCTTGTCTCCATGGGCCCTGCATTTCCTGGTGGATTTCGCTAGCCTCAGAGGCTCACTGTGACCCTCCACGTAGCCCTTCTCTCTAGGGACAAGTGTCACAGCCCACTGAGCCATTTTCATCATAAGCCAGTGAGGGAGGGGAGGCAAAGCTACCCTCCCTTGCAAAGTCTCTGTTGTCTCCCAGTCTCAGTGATTAATCAGGGGAGCAAAGGGGGAGGCCAGGACCCCCCTCTACTCTAGGCTCCAGCCCAGGAACCCTAATAGTATCAGCTGTGGTATCTGACCTTTTAGAAACAGGACACACACAATTCCCTGTTCTACTTCCCCACAGCAGCCCCACTTCCCCCTTACCTCAGGGCTTCCTTCCTTGTGTCTGATCTGGTGTGTACTGATCAGTTGCTCCCACAGCTCCTGTTCTGCACACCCACCTGCCTAACTGGGAGCTCTTTAACTAGTTTCAGCCAGCCCCTGATTGGCTTCAGGGGTCCCAATCAACCTAGCTGTCTCCACAGCTTTCTGGAAGGATGTTAATTGGCCCCAGGTGTCTTGATTAACCTGGAGCAACTGTCATTTGGTTACCATGGTAACAGGGATTTGTTTAGCCTGGGGCTAACATACCTGTTTCTCACTACTTTCCTATAGCCAGCTGGCCTTGCCCTGTCACAGCAGCTAATCATCCAGATGCAGACAAATTACAGTCTTAAATTTCAAAGGTAATAGAAGCTTCTCTAATAAGCAAGCTCTGCATATTCTTTAGGACTAACCCCGGCTAAGCAGCTGGGGATCTCGTGCTTATGCCTAGGAACTTTGCCCCCCAGAGTCCAAGCAGCATACAGATCATCAGTTCCTTCTGTGTGGGGTTTTTCATCCCCTTCCTGCCATGTGCTCTGAGCTGGAAACTCAGCTAATGGGAAGTCAAGAGCACAACAGTCTTTTGTCTTTAACATCCCATAATAGTCTCTCTGGTGTGGATGGACCTTTCCTGCCAGGCAGGGTGTAATGCATTCGGCTGTCAATCAGCACTTCACCTAGGTAAAGTCTCTCTCCTGTGTGGTGATTTACAGAGCCACAGAGGTTCACAATGCAACTAGTCAGATGTTAACCCAGGCAGCAACTCACAAGCATTCAATAAAGTCTAAGCATGTTCTTAGAATCCTAATACCTGTTTTAACAATACTAACACAGGTGAGTCAGACCGATTCCACTGTGTGTTTGTCCATGTTCAATTAAGACATAGAGGCTTGTGTAAGAGCTAACACCTCGTCTGCCAGTGTCACAGGCAGGCTGGGCAGGGATGGTGTCTCTAGTCTCTGTTTGCCAGAAGCTGGGAATGGGTGACAGGGGTGGATCACTTGATGGTTCCCTGTTCTGTTCATTCCCTCTGGGGCACCTGGCATTGGCCACTGAGCTAGATGGACCATTGCTCTGATGCAGTGGGCCCTTCTTATGTTCACAGTCTGTATGAGGAGTATCTACTCATTTGGACTCACTGGGGAGCCATAGAAAGAAACAAGATGTGCTGCGGCAAGAAGGCCCAGACTCAGAGCCCCCGGGGTCACACTTCCCAAAAGCTAAAACTAGGCCCTGCCAATGAAAGGGGCACTGCCAGGAGAGACTGGATAAAGGCTGGAGCATCCAACAACTTAGTTAACCTGAGAGAGCTGCCTTGGGGACAGTGACAGGGAGAATCCCCAGAGTTACTCCTTGGATTCTGCTCTTCTCTGGCCTTTGGTTCTTAGAATCATAGAACTGGAAGGGACCTCGAGAGGTCATCTAGGCCAGTCCCCTGCCCTCAAGGCAGGACTCAGTATTATCTAGACAATCTCTGACAGGTGTTTGTCCAGCCTGCTCTTAAATATCCCCAGTGATGGAGATTCCACAACCTCCCTGGGCAATTTATTCCAGTGCTTAACCACTCTGACAGTTAGGGAGTTTTTTTTCCTAATCTCCATCCTAAACCGCCTTAAATCCATTGCTTTTTGTCCTATGGTCATGTCCCCTCTGAGTCTTCCCCAGTTTTTTTCAATCTTCCCTCATAGGTGATGTTTTCTAGATCTTTAATCATTTTTGTTGTCCTTCTCTGGACTTTCTCCAATTTGTCCACATCTTTCTTGAAATGTGGCCCCCAGAACTGGACACATTACTCCAGTTGAGACCTAATCAGCGTGGAGTAGAGCGGAAGAATTTCTTCTCGTGTCTTGCTTACAATACTCCTGCTAATACTTCCCAAAATGATACTTGCTTTTTTGCAACACTGTTGACTCCTATTTAGCTTGTGATCCACTACGACCCCCAGATCCCTTTCCGCAGTGCTCCTTCCTAAGCCGTCATTTCCCATTTTGTATGTGTGCCACTGAGTGTTCCTTCCTAAATGAAGTACTTTGGATTTGTCCTTATTGAATTTCATCTTATTTACTTCAGACCATTTCTCCAGTTTGTCCAGATGATTTTGAATTTCAGTTCTGCCCTCCAAAGTCCTTGCAACCCCTCCCAGCTTGGTATCGCCCGCAAACTTGATAAGTGTAACAGAGAGACTCTGCTGCTGGGAGGGTTTCACCATGTCTCAGAGGGTCACGCCCTGGTAGGAGGGGGCTAGGCCTGTACTGGGATAAGGTCACTCTGTGCTTCACAGTGTGGCAGAACCTAGAATGTCCATTAGCAGGGAACAATGCTGGGGGGAATCTACATGTGGAAAGGACAGAGAGCCTGTCTGAATTCTCTCACATTGCCCTTCTCGCCCTGGCAGGCTACAGAATAACGTCCATGGTTTGCTCCAGATCATCCCCTCCTCCCAGGGGGAAGGAAATGGCTTCAATGGAGCTGGCTCAGGTAAGGGATTCTCAGGGAGCTGGTGGTGGGTTCTGCTTGGAGGGAGAGAAGCAGTAAATGTACAGGAGGGTGGGAGCCAGTGATGAGCTGCCAAAATATTAACAACAGGTTCCCTCCTCCTCACCTCACGAGGGGGTCATGCCCCCCCCAGGGGTCGTGCCCCTTCCAACCCCCCATGCTCCTTGACACCCCCCCTGACCCATCCCCCCCGTCCCCTGACTGCCCCCTGCCGCCCCATCAAACCCCTCCTCTCATTCTTGATGCCCCCCTGGAACCTCTGCCCCATCCAACCACCCCTTCTCTCTGTCCCTGACTGCCCCCCACCACCTCATCCAACCCCTGCTCCTTCCTGACTGCCCCCCCGGGACCGTTGCCCCCATTCAGCCCCCTTGTATCCTGCCCTCTGACTGCCCCGACCCCTATCCAGCCCCCCACAACCTCAAAGGGGGAGGAGAAGAAGGGTGGAGCTTTCAGAGGAGAAGGGGAGGTGAGCTGGGGCCGGGGGCCGGGTGGACAGCTGCCCGAGCATTTGTTAAATTTAAAAGCTTTTTTAGAACCAGTTGTCCTGGAACAACCGGTTCTAAAAAGGCTTCTAAATTTAACAACCGGTTCATGTGACCCAGCTGGAGCTCACCACTGGTGGGAGCTGCTAGAGATGGTGGGAGGCAGGAAATATCCTGGGTGGAGAAAGGGAGGGGACAGGATGTGAAAAACCTGCTGACACTAGTGTAGTTTAGGGTGTGATGGGTTGTCACCCCCAGGGGGCAGTCTGGGAACCGCTGTGCCCTCTAACCCAGGGGTCCCCAACCCCCGGGCCGCGGACCGGTACGGGTCCGCGGCCTGTTAGGAACCGGGCCGCGAACCGACCCCTAGCACATCAAGCGGCGTGTCTCCGGCAGGGCCCCTAAGCCCCGCCCCCTCAGAGCCGCGTGGTGAGGGGGCGGGGCTGCAAGCTCCGGGCTGAGCTCAGCTGCCTCCGCTCGGCGTGGAGCTCCCAGCCCCGCCCCCTCCCCACGTGGCTCGGAGCAGGACAGAGCTCAGGCCCCGCCGGAGACACGCTGCAGCTGTCGGGCGAGGCGCTGAGGCTCCGGGTGAGGAGGGAGCCGGGGGTAAGAGGCTGGGGCCAGGGGGGTTGGCTAAGGGGCAGGGAGTCCTGGGGACAGTCAAGGCACAGAGAGGGGGCGGAGGTTGGGGGAGCGGTCAGGGAATGCCGGGGGGGTTGGATTGTGGGTGTTCCGGGGGGGGTCTGTCAGGACTCAGCGGGGGGGGGAGATAGGGGTTGGGGCAGTCAGGGGACAGGGAGCAGGGGTGGGGTCCCAGGGTGGTGGGGGTCTCTGGGGGATGGTGAGGGGACAAGGAGCAGGATGGGTTGGGGATTCTGAGGGGGGCGGGCAGTCGGGGGGGCAGGAAGTGGGTGGGGGTCACATAGGGGGCAGGTCCGCGGAAATTATTTTTTCTATGAAACCGGTCCCTAGTGCCAAAAAGGTTGGGGACCGCTGCTCTAACCCTCAAGCTGGGCTGGCCCTTCTCACACTGCTTTGCTGGAGATTCAGCCAGCGTCTCCAGGGCCTGTTATCACCCAACACGACAGCAGGTGGCGCCATGCACCCAACTAAGCTACCTGAGTGCTTTACCTCAGCCACTCAAGGAGAGAGAGAAGACAACAGCCAATTTCCCAGCAATAAGTGTTAGCAAACAGATCAAAGCAGATTACTTATATAACCAAAAACTCAAACTAAGCCTAACATACTGTCTGGATAGAATTTGAATTAGCAATTTCTCACCCTGACTGATGATAGTCCACCAAGTTTCCATACACAACCTAGAAATCCCTTTACCCTGGGACCAGCACTTCCCCCACTTCAGTCTTTGTTGCTCAGGTGCTGCCAGGAGTTCTCTTGTGTGTGGGGAATGAGGCCAAGAGATGATGTCACACCCCACCTTATGTAGCTTTTCCATAGGGCAGGAACCATTTGTTCCAAACTCAGTTCCCAGTCCGGTTTGTGGAAAAATACAGGTACCAAAATGAAGTTCATTGTCATGTGGTCTGGTCACATGCCCTAGAGTGCCCTGCTGAGTCATAGTAGCCGTGACTCATAGGCTGGCTGGCACATTCACAGGAAGGCTAAGCTCTTCCACAGTCCATTGTCTTTGTTGATGAGCCATGAACTGTCTGGCTTCTTCATTGTTGTACCTGAAAGGCTCGTTGTGGGTGTTACCCAGAGTAAGCACATTTGAAAGACAGATACAGAGTCAATATCCATAACTTCAGATACAAACATGATCCATGCACACAGGTAGGATAATCGTATTCAGCAAATCATAACTTTTCCAATGACACCGCACGTGACTCATCTTGTACAAAATGCCTCATGTCCTAATCATATTATAATCCTGCCACTATGCTGAATATGGACTGTAGTGTCAGATAGCTCCTAATGTCAAGGCACAGATGTTGGGAATGGAACTTGCCCTCTTTGTGGAACAGGAAATAACCGTCCAGCCAGGGCTGGGAAAACTTCCCAGACTCCCAGTGCTGGAGCCTGAACCTACTGACACTTCATTAGTTACCCCCACCCCCGATCTTTGTGGCAACTGCAAACGTTATCGGTGATGATTTTGTATTCTCTTCCAGGTCATGGATAAGAATGTTAATAGCACAGGGCCAAGATCCAATCTTACGGGAACCCCCTAGAAAGAAATCCACTCAACCATGGTTCCCTATTTAAAATCCCAGTTTTTAATCTATTTAATGTATGCCGTGTGTATTTTGTACATTCTAGTCAAAATATTGTGCTGAAGCAACTCATATGCCTACGTATATTACATCAGTACTATTAGCTGCAACCAAACTTTTGATCTCATCCAATAAGGATATCCACTGAGTTTGATAGAATCTATTGTGTCTAAACCTTTTTAATGGATACTAATTACATTACTCTCCTTTCTTTATTAATGAAATCCAGTATCGGCTGCTCCATTCTTTTGCCCAGTATCGATTTCAGACTGACACACTTGTAATTAGCTGCGTCATCTCTTTTATACTTTTTAAAATATTGGCACAGCATTAGCTTTATTCCAGTCTTCTGGAATTTCCCAAGTGTTCCAAGTCCTAATTAAAATTAACAGTCCACCACGCTCCTCCAGCAGGTCTTTCAAAACTCTAGTTATCTGGACCCACTGATTTAAACACATCTAACTTGAATAGCTGCTGTTTAACGTCCTTGTGAGTTACTGTTGAAATGGAAAGACTGTCACCGTCAACATCTTATGATATGAGTTACATCATCTGTTTTTCTCCAAATCCAGGAGAGAAATATTTATTGAACACTTTTACCTCTTCTCCATGATTGTTGATAATTCTGCCATTTCCATCTAGTAATTTATCACTACCATTGTTAGGATTAATTTTGTACTTTTAAAAACTTCCTTCTTATTTTCATTGGTTAATCATTGATTTCTGATAGCTTCCCTTGCCAGCTTTCTACAATTCTGACCTTCGAACTTAAATTCTTTACTATTGACTTCCCCTTTTTTCCATATATTTTATTTGGAGAGAGTTGGGATTCCAACCAGGGAGCCAACAGCAGGGTCCAGAGCCTGCCCCATCTCCTATATTAAGCTCTGGCTAGTAGCTATGTGATAAATGTGATGACCCTGCCTCTGTCTGTCAGCTGGGAGACACAAAGTTTCTCTCTTTCCACCTTCTGATGCCACCTGGCTGCTCTAAGCAAGGTGAGGTGGGACTCTGTTAACATGTGCCTCCCGGAGCTTCCATTTACCTGGTGCTGCTGTTCTGTGAACAGTGGGGTTGTGAGTGGGGCAGCAGGTCCTGAGTGTTGGACTCTTGCTCTTTCAGGGGCCGGTGACCTTCGAGGAGGTGGCTGTGTATTTCACCAGGGAAGAGGGGGCTCTGCTGGACCCTGCTCAGAGAGCCCTCTACAGGGGTGTCATGCAGGAGAACTATGAGAATGTGACCTCGCTGGGTAAGGAGTCCTGTCCCCTGGGTTATTAGAAGCTGTGGGATCTCTAAAGAACCTGAGTAGTGATAACGTTATACCTTTATTTGTCACACAAGTTTTGAGAAGTTTCCTTGCCCTCTCCCACCCACTAGTATCATTTTTGTCATGTGCCTTTTTGGTGCCGTCAGTCATTTTAAAATTGCATTGTATGTATCCTTATTGGATACATTAATAACTGCAGCTTTCATGCCTTTTCCTCATTTTAAGAGGAAAATACGCCACCTGTAGAATTCTAAATTGAGTAAATGGGTGTATGACTCATGCATGGCTTGTGTGACAGTCAGATGAGCTCCTATTTTGATAGGAGAGCGTATAATGTTGCCATTCAGGACCCCATGGGTGAAGGGAGAACAGAGCTGTGGGAGGGGAGGAGAAGGGGGGAGTAGATAATTCTGGGGTGCCAGGACATGGGGAGGGTGTGTGCAGGGTTAGAGCTAAGAAGCAGCAGGGAGGGATGAGGTAGTGAGAGACGTAGAGGGAACACAAGAAGCTCCCAAGGTACCGGAAGGTGGTGCTGGCTGAGAGTAATGGGAAGAAGTGGAGAGGAGTGTGGAGGAAGGGCACTGAGGAAGTGGCTCATTCTCAGGTGTTGAAGCTAAGTGGCCTGTCCTTGTGGAAGAGTGGGAGCTCTTGGGGGTCTAGTGCACTCAAGGGGCACCTCCCAAGGACTGTTTAAAAGCCAGGGCATTGCAGAGATCCTATGGATCCATGACAGTTCCAGAGGTTCAGCCTTATGGTGGAAAAGATATAAAACAAGAAAAGGATCTAAATGTGTATTTACCATCACCCCCTCATCAGTCCTCAGGGGAATCCCTGATCAGTTCCAAAGTGTATTAAAACCTTCCTTAAAGGCTCACCTCCTTGGTTATCAGGTGGCGTATTTTCCCTTCACCCTCCCACTTCCCTGGTTCTTGTCACGCAGACAGCAAGTAGCAAAAGACCAGAAGTCCGAAGCACAGATAATGCGATGTTTATTGGGGTTATTTCCAAGCAAGCATATTCCACTGCCCTAATGAACTTACACCTAGAAAAATTAATTCTTCTTCGAGTGATTGCTCCTATGCATTCCAGTTAGGTGTGCGCGCCGCGCGTGCACGGCTCTTCGGAACATTTTTACCCTAGCAACTCCGGCGGGCCGGCTGGGCGCCCCCTGGAGTGGCGCCGCCATGGCGCTGAATATATACCCCAGCCGGCCCGTCCGCTCCTCAGTTCCTTCTTACCGCCCGTGACGGCCAGTTGGAACAGCGGAGTGCTCCTTTACCTCCACAGCCCTAGCGTTTCTCCATTTCCTATGTGTTCATAGTTGGTTAAGTTAGTTTAGTTGTTAGATTAGTTGAATAAGTTTAGTTAGATATAGTATAGTTAGGGAATTAGGGGGGTTTAGCCCCTCTTCTTCCACAACCGGTGCGGGCTCATGCCCAAGGCACCGGGGTTTAAGCCCTGTGCGGCTTCGGGGACCCGCACGACTCCTGCCTGCGCTGCCTCGGGGAGACCCATCGTCCAGATAAGTGTCCCATCTGCACGGCGTTTAAGCCGAGAACTAGAAAGGAGCGGGACACTCGCCTAAAGCAGCTCCTATGGAGGCGACACTTCAACCTCCCGCGCCAACCCCAGCGGCACCGAAATCGTCATCGGCGCGCAGCGCACCGGCGGCCCCGAGCCGCTCCGGTACCGAGACTGCTCGAGCTCCGCAGCCGGCACCGGCGTCCCGGCACCGTTCCCTCTCTCCAACGAGGAAACAGAAGACGGCGCAGACGGCCTCCAAGCCGCATGCTTCGGGACCGCTTGCCCAGTCACCACCAGCCCCTCCGGTACCGGCTGTGGTGGTGCACAAACCGTGCACGGTACCGTCGACTCCGGCGCCACAAGAGCCGTTGAGTCCGGTACCACCCTGCTCCCCGGTGCCAACCGCGGTTGAGCTGCAGCTCCCGTCCACGCCTGAGACATTCTCGATGGCGAGAGAGCTCATCGAGCTCACAGAGGCACCGAGCCTCCGGCCCCCGGCACCTCCGGTGCGGACCATTCAGTCAGCGGGCAAGCCGGCAATGATGCGGCCGCCTCCCCGTGACGGACGAGAGAGACGTCGGTCCCGGTCCCGGTCCCGGTCCCACAGACGGTCACCGCCACGCCGTTCCAGATCTCGGCACCGTTCACCATCGCGGTACCGCTCCCCGTCTCGGCACCGGTCGCACTCCCGGTACCGCTCAACATCGCGGTACCGGTCGCACTCCCGGAGACGCTCCCGGTCGCCCGACCGTCGGTACCGAGGGAGGTCCGGATCCCGGTACCGTTCCCGTCACCGCGACTCCCGAAGCCGCTCCCGACGCCGTCGGTCGAGGTCACGGTCAAGCTCCCAGCACCGGTCGAGCTCCCGGCACCGCAACAGTCGCTGGTCCCGCTCTCCATCCCGGCACCGCGATGACCGGCACCGATCCTCGGCACTGTCCAGGGACCTACTGCCGGCATCCACGGCGCAATCTTTCAGCGCCTCTGCCCCGCCTTGGCCTTCGCGTCAGCCCTCAGTCGCCTCTCAGGCGGGCAGCGGGAGAGATCTCCGGGCCGTCCCCCAAGGCCAGGACCACGGACCGCAGCAGTGGGGTTTTTGGGTCCCTTGGGCCTACCACGAGCCTCAAGGTCTCCCCTTTCCCCCAAGGCACGTGGGCGCCGAACATAGGGTGCCCGAAGCCACGGTGAGCAGACCTCCCCCATCTCCACCGGGTGAGGCCCTGTCGCCTCCTGGGCCCGCTCAGCATCCAGGGTCCGAGGCGGCTTCACACCCCCTGGAAGAACCAGCTCCAGAAGCGGTGGTCCAGGGTCTGTCCTCATCATCCTCGCCGGATGAGGTGGTGGCGGGGGCTTCTACCGCAGACCCCCCTCCTATTGACTTGAGGGCCCACCAAGACCTTCTTCGCCGGGTGGCGAAGGCTATCGACCTCCCCGTGGCGGAGGTCCCGGAGGATGACGACCCGGTGACCAACGTCATTGGAGCTGAGGCCCCGCTGCGGGTGGCCCTGCCCTTCATCCGCACCATACAGCAGAATGCCACTACCATCTGGCAGTCACCGGCGTCCGTCCCTCCCACCGCGCGTGGCGTGGAGCGCAAGTACTCGGTCCCGCCCACCGGATACGAGTACCTCTATACGCACCCGACTCCGGACTCCCTCGTGGTACAGTCCGTAAATGACCGGGAGAGGCATGGGCAGCCCGCCCCGGCGCCAAAATCCAAAGACGCACGGCGCATGGACCTGTTGGGCCGGAAGGTCTATTCGGCGGGTGGCCTCCAGCTCCGGATTGCCAACCAGATGGCTCTTCTCGCCCGTTACACCTTTGACATTTTGATGTCCCTGGCGAAATTTTCGGAGCTGATCCCGACCGCCTCACGTCAAGAGTTTTCGGCCCTCTTGGAAGAAGGCAAAAAAGCCTCCCGGTCCTCCATCCAGGCCGCTCTGGACTCTGTGGACTCAGGAGCCAGAACCCTGGCCTCTGGTGTGACCATGCGGCGTATCTCCTGGCTGCAGTCCTCCACCTTGCCGCCTGAGGTGCAGTACACCCTTCAAGACCTCCCGTTCGACACCCAGGGTCTCTTCTTGGAGAAAACGGACTCCAGAATTCAGACCCTCAAAGATGGTCGAATTGCCATTCGAACCTTGGGTATGCACACACCGGCTACCCAGAGGAGGTCATTCCGGCAACAGCCCTACCGGCCCTTTACCCAGGCCAGGTCAAGGCCCTATAATAGTCGGCGTGCTAACCTAAACCGCTGTAGACCATCGGGCAACAGACGCAACCAGGCCCAGGCCCCTTCCAAGGCCCCTCAAGGGCCCAAACAGGCCTTTTGATGGGACGCCCGAGGACGGCCCATCAGTCTCCTTCCCGGATCCTACCGCGTTATTTTACAACCACTTGTCCCACTTCCTCCCGGCGTGGTCCCAAATAACATCGGACAACTGGGTCCTTCGCACTATCCAGTATGGGTACCGCCTTCAGTTTGTTTCGCCCCCTCCTTCCCACCCACCTTCCCCGTCCCTCTTCAGGGACCCCTCTCACGAGCAATTCCTCCTACAAGAGGTCGAGACTCTGCTGGGCTTGGGGGCCATAGAGGAGGTGCCGCACGACATGCGGGGCAGGGGATTTTATTCCCGATATTTTCTCATCCCCAAGGCGAAAGCAGGTCTCCGACCCATACTAGACCTCCGGGAGCTCAACAGGTACCTGCTCAAGCTCAAGTTTCGCATGGTCACCCTGGGGACCATCATTCCCTCCCTGGATCCGGGAGACTGGTTTGCCGCCCTCGACATGAAGGACGCCTACTTCCATGTCGCGATTTACCCTCCCCATCGACGCTACCTGCGCTTCGTGGTCAACACCGCGCACTACCAGTTTGTGGTGCTGCCCTTCGGCCTGTCCACCCCGCCAAGGGTCTTTACCAAGTGTATGGCAGTGGTGGCTGCAGCCCTCCGCCGTCGTCGCATACACGTCTACCCGTATCTCGACGACTGGCTGGTTCGCGGGACATCCCGACAGCTGGTAATGGACCAGATGACGGAAATACTATCCCTATTTCGGCTCCTGGGCCTTCTCATCAGTGCCGAGAAGTCCACTTTAACTCCATCGCAACGGGTGGAGTTCATCGGAGCGGTCCTCGACTCCAGTTTAGCCAGGGCCTGCCTCCCTCGGTCTCGGCACCAGACAATGGTCTCCATCATTCGGGACCTACACACCTTTCCCACGACGACAGTTCGGTCCTGCCTGCGCCTCCTGGGCCACATGGCATCCTGCACATTCGTGACCACGCACGCCAGGCTGCGCCTTCGCCCATTTCAATCTTGGCTGGCGCCAGTGTACCGCCCGCATCGCGACCCCATAGACATGGTGGTCACGGTCACGAAGCCTACCCTCGATTCGCTCAGCTGGTGGCTGGACCCAGAGGTCGTGTGTGCAGGAGTCCCGTTCCGCCCTCCTCGCCCATCCGTCACCATGACCACAGACGCCTCAGCGTTGGGATGAGGGGCTCACCTGGGCGACCTTCACACACAAGGTCTCTGGTCGCCCCAAGAGCTCTCCCTCCATATCAATGTCCGGGAGCTGCGAGCAATCCGCTTGGCGTGTCTCGCCTTCCGTGCCCGTCTGCAAGGCCGCTGCGTGGCGGTGTTCACGGACAACACGACGGCGATGTTCTATGTGAACAAGCAGGGCGGAGCTCGCTCCTCCCTCCTCTGCAAGGAAGCGATGCTCCTGTGGGACTTCTGCGTGACCCACTCGATTTGCCTGGAAGCGTCCTTTCTTCCAGGAGTGCAGAACACGCTGGCCGACCATCTCAGCAGATCGTTCCTCTCCCACGAGTGGTCTCTCCGTCCTGATGTGGCGCACACAATTTTCCGGAGGTGGGGGTTTCCCCAGATAGACCTGTTTGCCTCCAAGGAGAACAGGAAGTGCCACCTGTTTTGTTCGTGCCAGGGTCGCTCCCCAGGCTCCCTGTCGGACGCATTCCTTTGCTCCTGGACGGATCACCTCCTCTACGCCTTCCCTCCGTTCCCGCTCATACACCGGGTGCTACTCAAGCTTCGGAGGGACAGGGCCCACGTAATATTCGTCGCTCCGGCCAGGCCGAGGCAGCACTGGTACACCCTGCTGCTCGAGCTCTCCGTTCGGGATCCCATTCCCCTTCCGCTATGGCCGGACCTCATCACACAGGACTTCGGCAGGACTGCCACCCGAACCTACAGTCCCTCCATCTTACAGCTTGGTACCTGCGTGGTTGACCCATGCAGAGAGGGACTGTTCGGCGGCAGTACAGCAAGTCCTACTTGAAAGCAGGAAGCCTTCCACTCGCTCCACCTACCTTGCTAAATGGAAGCGTTTCGCGCTCTGGTGCGATGAGCGCAGCCTTAATCCCTTCCTAGTCCCTATCCCTACAATCCTGGACTACCTCTGGTACCTTAAACAACAAGGACTCGCGGTCTCCTCCTTAAAGGTGCACCTGGCAGCCGTGTCCGCCTTTCGTCCATCCATGGGAGGTCAGTCCATATTCTCCAACCAGATGGTTTCCCGCTTCCTTAAGGGCCTGGACCGCTTGTACCCGCCAGTGCGGCGTCCTTCCCCAACCTGGTATTTAAATCTCGTTCTGGCCAAGCTTATGGGGCCGCCCTTCGAGCCACTAGCCACGTGCTCTCTACTCTACCTCTCCTGGAAGACAGCCTTCCTAGTCGCAATTACATCGGCAAGACGAGTTTCTGAGCTCCGGGCACTAACGGTTAGTCCACCATACACCGTCTTCCACGGAGACAAGGTGCAGCTCCGACCACACCCGGCCTTCCTCCCTAAGGTGGTGTCGGCCTTTCACCTCAATCAGGAGATCTTCCTTCTGGTCTTCTTCCCGAAGCCGCATGCCTCACCTCGTGAGCAACAGCTTCACACCCTGGACATCCGCAGGGCCCTCGCTTTTTATATCGAGCGGACGAAGCCCTTCCGGCGTTCGCCACAGCTGTTTGTGGCGGTTGCCGACCGCATGAAAGGCGAGCCGGTCTCCTCGCAGCGGATTTCCTCCTGGGTGACGGCATGTATCCGGACATGTTACGAGCTTGCTTGCGTGCCACCATGCCACCTCACCGCTCACTCGACGAGAGTGCAAGCCTCGTCTGCCGCCTTCCTGGCCCATGTCCCCATCCAGGACATCTGTAGAGCGGCCATCTGGTCTTCTGTTCACACCTTCGCTTCCCACTACGCGTTGGTGCAACAATCCAGAGACGATGCAGCCTTCGGCTCCGCAGTCTTACACTCTGCCACGTCTCGCTCCGACCCCACCGCCAGGTAAGGCTTGGGAATCACCTAACTGGAATGCATTGGAGCAATCACTCGAAGAAGAAAAGACGGTTACTCACCGTAGTAACTGTTGTTCTTCGAGATGTGTTGCTCCTATCCATTCCAGACCCGCCCTCCTTCCCCACTGTCGGAGTAGCCGGCAAGAAGGAACTGAGGAGCGGATGGGCCGGCTGGGGTATATATTCAGCGCCATGGCGGTGCCACTCCCGGGGGCGCCCAGCCGGCCCGCCGGAGTTGCTAGGGTAAAAATGTTCCGAAGAGCCGTGCACGCGCGGCGCGCACACCTACATGGAATGGATAGGAGCAACACATCTCGAAGAACAACAGTTACTACGGTGAGTAACCGTCTTTTTCACAACCACAAGCATTGATAAGGGATTTCTTGCCAGACAGGCTGCTGTCAAACTAGGTTTTCTTTAACCATTTTAAGATCTGTTTCTTTATCTGGTGGTGATGGGCACTATCAGGACAGGATCATCCTCCTAACAGCCCAGTAGCACCTTATTTCAGTGTGACTGGTTTGGGATGTGAGGACGTGACCCTTTGCTTCCCAGCTTATGGCTGCCCGTGCTGCTTAGCCAAAGGCCTTAGCCTAAGAACAAGGCCTCAGACGATCCTAGTGAGAGAAGGCCCAGACACAGGCAGACTGAGATTTTGATTCTTTGTTTTTATACCCCTGTGTAGCAGGGTGGTCCCTTGCTCCTGCCCTGAAGGATTAAAAACAGCCCTGGGAGGGGGCTGTGGCTGGAGAAAGCAGCCTTTAGGCTGGGTGGATTGGGGGAAGTGGCTGCAGCTGGGGCCATGCCCCAGACAGACTCAGCTGGCCCTAGAAAGACAGACAAGCCAGGGGCAGACAAGAGTCTCCCTCTGCCTGTAGAGGAAGAAGGGCCTGGCTGCAGGGAGCTGGACACAGGGTACCTGAGTGGAGCAGGGCTGGGGAAAGGCAGAGAAGCTGGGGAGCTCCTGCCTGGAAAGCCCCAGGCTGCGGCCTAGCACAAAGCCAACAGGTACTGGGGGTTGCAGAGGCAGCCTAGGGGTAGGCAAAGGCAGCAGGTCCAAACCCCTTTGCCTATGGTGAGTGGCTGACACTGCAGCCTGCCCCCGTGAACGGGGGCTAGATGGAGACTAGGCAGTAACTGAGGCAAAGTGGGGATAGTGGCTTGGGGGTTCCCCTGGGAGGGGAGACCCAGATTGGTGGGGTACTGCCAGTGGGTAGCACCCCAAATAAAGGGACACCGGGTCCAGGGAGGGGCAGGGGGGCCAGAGGACAGGCGGATCACCGGCCTGCAGAAGGCGCTCCAGAGCTGGAATGAGCTAATTCCCAGGAGTCACCAACAGAAGGCACCGCAGGAGTGAGTCCGCTCATCTACACCCTGTAACCAGCTACGTGATAAAAATACACCTAACAGTGGGTTCTACCCCTTCCCCCATTCTGTGTCTGTCTTGTCTATTCAGATTGTAAATTCTTCAGGGCATGGGCCATCTACTACTCTCTGTTTGTGCTTTGCCTAGCACAATGGGGACCCACTGTTAGTTGCTCCTTAGGCACTAAGGTAGTTCATATGATTTATTATAATAACTCTCCTGCCACTTTGAGCCAAGGAAGCTGGCCTTGGGATGTTACTGCTTAAAAATGAGCTGGGGGTTAAAACCATGGACTATTCTTTGTGACAAGTATCCCACAAATTCCACTGACCTCCCATGTTTTCTTTGCCTGCAGTAGGGTTTCCTATTTCCAAACCTGATGTGATCTTGCAGCTGGAACGAGGGGAAGAGCCGTGGGTCCCAGACCTCCAGGGCTCTGAGAAAGAAGTGGTCCCGAGAGCTGCCTTCACAGGTGAGGAATTGGTTAAACCAACTCAAAAACTGTGCGGGAATGCAGGAAACATTCGGGATGCCCTATAAAGACCCTATGAGCTCTCCAAGTTCAGGATTGTTCCCTGCAGATGTGGAATCATTATGGCAGATGTCACTCATGGCTTCCCTCCTATTCTGACTGACAACTGGCAGCAGGTCGCTCCCCGATCTCGCTTTCCTCTGAGTGTTCTCATGAGATTCAGACCAAAACTGATCCCTTCCTCTCTCCTCTGGGGAAAATCAGCTCCTGATAGGATTGATCTCTCCCACACATATTTTGGATTGTTCATCCCTTTTTCCATTCCTCTCTCTGAAATTTTCTTTCTTTCTGGCGCAGGTAGTGACCTATGCCTGGATTCTCTGTGTCTCCCATCAGGTGATGGGATGGTGAGTCAGAATGAGGAGGAGACACTCCAGCAGGAAGATGCTGAGCAAGGAGAACCACATGGAACTTTATCAGGAAGACTCAAAGGTGTTTCCAGGAGTTATGCACTTCCAGAAAAACCAAAAGCCTGTGAGACTCAGCAGAGGCCAGAGGAAAACTTTAGTAGCCACTTAGACCTTATAACAAGTGACAGAATCAACTTGGAAGAGACACACTACATGTGCCATGAGTGCGGGAAAAGCTTCAATCAGAGCTCTGCCCTTATCACACATAGGAAAATCCACATGGGTAAGAAAGCTTATGAATGTTCTGAGTGTGGGAAATGCTTCATTTATCATTCAGCCCTCATCTTACATCAGAGAATCCACACAGGAGAGAGGCCTTACACGTGCTCTGAGTGCAGGAAAAGCTTCAGTCGGAGCTCTCACCTTATCACACATCAGAGAATCCACACAGGGGAGACGCCCTACACATGCTCTGAGTGCGGGAAAAGCTTCAGTCAGCTCTCAAACCTTATCAGACATCAGAGAATCCACACAGGGGAGACGCCCTACATGTGCTCTGAGTGCGGGAAAAGCTTCACTCAGAACTCAGACCTTATCAGACATCAGAGAATCCACACAGGGGAGACGCCCTACACGTGCTCTGAGTGCGGGAAAAGCTTCAGTCAGCTCTCAAACCTTATCTCACACCAGAGAATCCACACAGGAGAGACGCCCTACACGTGCGCTGAGTGCGGGAAAAGCTTCAGTTATAGCTCAGCCCTTATCATACATCAGAGAATCCACACAGGGGAGACGCCCCCCACATGCACTGAGTGCGGGAAAAGCTTCAGTTACAGCTCAGCCCTTATCAGACATCAGAGAATCCACACAGGGGAGAAGCCCTTCACGTGCTCTGAGTGTGGGAAAAGCTTCAGTCTGCGCTCACACCTTATTAGACATCAGAAAATCCACATGAGAGAGAACTGTAATAAATCCCTTGACTAGGGCTGGGCAAAATAAAAAAAAAAATCACATTTTCTAATTCCCACATTGTGATTTTTGCACCATCTTCACCGTGGTCTCTCAGCTCCCCCAGATGAGTTACCTGCTTCTGCCTTTTGCAGCTCACCCTTCTTTGGGGTCTGTCCTGTGATCTTTTCTATCAACTCCTTTCCTTTTGAGCCAGGAATGTTCATTAGCTCCTGGAGGTTTGATCCCAACAAGGTACACTGAGGCAAAAAGTATCTGTGCCTTCCATCCACTAGGACTGTACGTGGTGTTGGCTGCTCAAGTTAGTCATCTTGGTGTAAAAAGACAATTAGAGTTGTTGTGCAGATGCAGCCCAGGTGCAGGGGTTGGCATTAGCTTTCCCCTTGACCTGACCTAAACTCCATCACTTTCCCTGGTCTAAACAAACCCTGAGCATCATGGTTATACTGTTCCCCCATTTCACAGCAATTGTTAGTCATCGAGTTCTCCCTTCGGAAACCAATTGTTTCTTTCCCAGTTGCTCTGATGTTGCTTCAGGTTGTGCTGCAGAGCAGATATTTTTGCTACTATTTTCCTCACTTAAAATATATTGAACTATAAGAAAGAGCAGGAACAAGGCAGGGATAGGGGAAAATGTCATTTCACCTGCTGTAACAACAGACGTAGTTAGGGTAAGTCAGAGGGATTCCCTTATTCCCCATCACCATTCCAATCCCCCTGTTGTTCAATTGGTTAGGTCAGTATTTTTTCTAAAGGGCTGGGAAGAGGGTTCCCTAGTAAATGATTTGGAACTAAGCAAAATACCCATGTATTTCACGACCAAAGCAGTTTGTGGCCCAGGCCCTGCAGGAAGTGGCTCCTGAAGAGATCTCCTTCCTAATCAGGTGCATGTTGCCTATTATTTGGGAAATACAATCCCTATTGAGGTAGGGATGGAAAAATGGAAGTGACATTTCTGTTCAGCTCACCCCTGGGAGATGCTGCAAATGTGTAGAAAATGAAATCCGTGTTGAATGTGCTATAGCTGCAGAAATATCCTATTTTTAATAGAGACCTGACATTTGCTGTCTTACAGGGATTCTAAGCTGCACCTGAATTTAGTCCCTAATTTAAATCTGTGCCTCCAGATTAAAGAAATAAAAGGGCATAGTTGGGGGAGTTGTACCTCACTGTCGTTACTGATCTGTTGTGCAGTTGGTGAAGAATTCTATTCCAGAGAAGTGTGAAATTACCCCATGTAAGGTCAAAGATTTGACAAGAACTCGGGTAGAAATTGCAGATACTAGTGGTTGATTTTCACCCCAGAGATGGAAGCTATGGTGACCTGTGGCCCAGGTAAACTATTTTTAGAACGCTGCTCCCTAATTAACTGGCACACTCATAAAGGATGCCATTATTAAATTGGGAACAACCGTCTTTTACCATTTGGCTCCAAAGTTAGATGAAGCACAGAGAGAAACAGCTGAATCCTTCAGAGCCATTCCATGCCTATGGGTCCCAATCTGGCTGCCTTGTTGGACAAGGAGCACTTCCATGCTGGGCAAATGATGGTAGCCAATGGGGGAATGTATCAGATTCCAAGTTCAGACTGCAGGATACATGAATGCTGAGTCCCGAGGCTGTGATTTGGTGTCTTAGTTTTGCTAAGGAACTAGAGTGGGGGAATAGGTGAGAGCAATAGCATTTATGGGACTAGAGACCCTGGATAGACGGTAACAATTGTATTAGTATTTCAAATGGAATTTATTTTGATAAATTTTAAAAGAAATCTTCTGTTAGGAGAAAAATTACTTGAGACAAGACATGTAACCTTTACCCAGTTAGAGGGTAACAGCCACAGAGTTTCCCAGATCTCTTGTTTGCAAAGCAAAGATGTCACATCAGGCAGGAGATGTCAAAATCTGAAGTGGTGATGGGTGTGTGATAGGAGCTTTTCTGGGTTGTTTTTTTTATTTTTCATTTTTATTTATTTAATTAATTAATTTTTGTTTTGTTTTTGCAACCAGTTATTTTTATAGGTGGTGAGGCCGCTTTTCCTTTTGAGCCCAGCTGTTTCACCCTCAGGCCTGGCTCTGGAAACCTCCTCAGTGCTGGCCTTGTGTTTCTTTCATGTTTAATATGTTAGGGTTCACACATCCACACTACATGCTGTTCACAGCAACAGATACTTTGAGAAACCTTCTTGGCTAAGTGGGCCTTTTCCAAACGGACATTGGCCCAAAATCTGCCTCAATTCAGCTGGATTGGGACAGGCCTGTATCACAGGAGTGGTTCACACCTGATTTGCCCAGAGACCCTGGGGGAGTTGTGGTGAGATAGGATAAGTAGGAACAACAACAATGAAGTTAAAGGCAATGGTGAAAAACCCTCATCTTGCAGGTCAACAAGCCTGTTCTGTTAATTCCCTCTGACGCATCTGGCACTGGTCATTCTCAGGCAGCACACTGGGCTAGACGGACCATTGGTCTGACCCAGTATGACCAGTCTTAGGTTCTTAGTTAAGCCATCTACGGCCTTGTCTACACTGGCAGGTTTCTGTATAGTAAAACAGATTTCTGCGGTGTAACTCCTGAGGTGTGCACACTGCCAAGCCATTTAGTGCACAGAAACTGCACAGTTGCAGCGCTGTAAAAATCCACCCTGACGAGAGGTGTACAGCTTTCTGTGCCGGGGCTACAGCGCCGCGGTACCAGTGTAGACACCCTGCTCGATTACAGCGCTGCAACTGGCCTCAGGTAGGTGTCCCACAATCCCTGCTCTCTCCTTTCTGGTCAGCGGTTTGAACTGCACAGCCCTCAGGTGACCAACTGTGAACCCCACCCTTTAAATTCCTTGGGAATTTTGAATATCCCACTTCCCACAGAGACTGATTATGGTTACAGACCCCTCCTGAAATTAGAGCAGGATATTGTAAAGCTTTATCTCATAGTACAGTAACACAATTCAAACCTGTCGGCACAGAGGAGAAAGCACTCCTTCAGTTCACATTTATAGCTACTGATCTCCCTGACAAACTTCCTTTTCTCGGGGCTGCTCCCAGCACTTTAGGGAGTTTTTCCTCTTCTCCAGTCCAGCTGTGGTTACAGGACTGCAGCAGCTCCCCGGATGGCCAGCTTTGCTCTTTCGCTTACATCAGGCCTGCACAACACGCGGCCCGGGTGGGCTCACTGTGCGGCCCATGGGAGGTGAGTAGGCAAGTGGCAGGTGAGAGAGCGGGGCTGAAGAGGCGGGTGGGCAGTGGCGGGGGCTGAGTCAGCGAGCCAGGGGGGTGGGGGGCTGAGGAGGTGAGTGGGGGGGCAGTGGCGGGGGCTGAGGAGGTGAGCCAGGGGGGTGGGGGGCTGAGGAGGCGATTGGGGGGGTCAATGGCGGGGGCTGAGGAGGTGAGCCGGGAGGGTGGGGAGCTGAGGAGGCGAGTGGGTGGGCAGTGGCGGGGGCTGAGGAGGCGAGCCGGGCGAGTGGGGGGCTGAGGAGGCGAGTGGGTGGGCAGTGGCGGGGGCTGAGGAGGTGAGCCGGGCGAGTGGGGGGGTGAGGAGGCGAGTGGGGGGGCAGTGGCGGGGACTGAGGAGGCGAGCCGGGAGGGTGGGGGGCTGAAGAGGCGGGTGGGCAGTGGCGGGGGCTGAGTCGGCGAGCCAGAGGGGTGGGGGGCTGAGGAGGTGAGTGGGGGGCAGTGGTGGGGGCTCAGGAGGCGAGTGGGTGGGCAGTGGCGGGGGCTGAGGAGGCGAGCCGGGAGGGTGGGGGGCTGAGGAGGCGAGTGGGGGGGCAGTGGTGGGGGCTGAGGAGGCGAGCCGGGAGGGTGGGGGGTTGAGGAGGCGAGTGGGGGGGCAGTGGCGGGGGCTGAGGAGGCAAGCCGGGAGGGTGGGGGGCTGAGGAGGCGAGTGGGGGGGCAGTGGCGGGGGCTGAGGAGGCGAGCCGGGAGGGTGGGGGGCTGAAGAGGCGGGTGGGCAGTGGCAGGGGCTGAGTCGGCGAGCCAGGGGGTGGGGGGCTGAAGAGGCGGGTGGGCAGTGGCGGGGGCTGAAGAGGCGAGCCAGGGGGTGGGGGGCTGAGGAGGAGAGTGGGGGGGCAGTGGCGGGGGCTGAAGAGGCGAGCCAGGGGGTGGGGGGCTGAGGAGGAGAGTGGGGGGGCAGTGGCGGGGGCTGAAGAGGCGAGCCAGGGGGTGGGGGGCTGAGGAGGCGAGTGGGGGGGCAGTGGCGGGGGCTGAGGAGGCGAGCCAGGAGGGTGGGGGGCTGAGGAGGCGAGGGGGGGGGCAGTGGCGGGGGCTGAGGAGGCGAGCCAGGGGGTGGGGGGCTGAAGAGGCGGGTTGGCAGTGGCGGGGGCTGAAGAGGCGAGCCAGGGGGTGGGGGGCTGAGGAGGAGAGTGGGGGGGCAGTGGCGGGGGCTGAGGAGGCGAGCCGGGAGGGTGGGGGGCTGAAGAGGCGGGTTGGCAGTGGCGGGGGCTGAAGAGGCGAGCCAGGGGGTGGGGGGCTGAGGAGGAGAGAGTGGGGAGCAGATGCCGTCTCAGAGGAGGCCACCCGCGAGGGTGGGGGGCTGAAGAGGCGGGTGGGCAGTGGCGGGGGCTGAGTCGGCGAGCCAGAGGGGTGGGGGCTGAGGAGGTGAGTGGGGGGCAGTGGTGGGGGCTCAGGAGGCGAGTGGGTGGGCAGTGGCGGGGGCTGAGGAGGCGAGCCGGAGGGTGGGGGCTGTGGAGGCGAGTGGGGGGGCAGTGGTGGGGCTGAGGAGGCGAGCCGGGAGGGTGGGGGTTGAGGAGGAGAGTGGGGGGGCAGTGGCGGGGGCTGAGGAGGCGAGCCGGGAGGGTGGGGGGCTGAAGAGGCGGGTGGGCAGTGGCAGGGGCTGAGTCGGCGAGCCAGGGGGGTGGGGGGCTGAAGAGGCGGGTGGGCAGTGGCGGGGGCTGAAGAGGCGAGCCAGGGGGTGGGGGGCTGAGGAGGAGAGTGGGGGGGCAGTGGCGGGGGCTGAAGAGGCGAGCCAGGGGGTGGGGGGCTGAGGAGGCGAGTGGGGGGGCAGTGGCGGGGGCTGAGGAGGCGAGCCAGGAGGGTGGGGGGCTGAGGAGGCGAGGGGGGGGCAGTGGCGGGGGCTGAGGAGGCGAGCCAAGGGGGTGGGGGGCTGAAGAGGCGGGTGGGCAGTGGCGGGGGCTGAAGAGGCGAGCCAGGGGGTGGGGGGCTGAGGAGGAGAGTGGGGGGGCAGTGGCGGGGGCTGAGGAGGCGAGCCGGGAGGGTGGGGGGCTGAGGAGGCGAGTGGGGGGGCAGTGACGGGGGCTGAGGAGGCGAGCCGGGAGGGTGGGGGCTGAGGAGGCGGGTGGGCAGTGGCGGGGGCTGAGGAGGCGAGCCGGGAGGGTGGGGAGCTGAGGAGGCGAGTGGGGGGGCAGTGGCGGGGGCTGAGGAGGCGAGCCGGGAGGGTGGGGAGCTGAGGAGGCGAGCGGGGGGGCAGTGGCGGGGGCTAAGGAGGCGAGCCGGGAGGGTGGGGGGCAGTGGCGGGGGCTGAAGAGGCGAGTGGGGGGCAGTGGCGGGGCCTGAGGAGGCGAGCCGGGAGGGTGGGGAGCTGAGGAGGCGAGTGGGGGGGCAGTGGCGGGGGCTGAGGAGGCGAGCCGGGACGGTGGGGAGCTGAGGCGAGTGGGGGGGCAGTGGCGGGGGCTGAGGAGGCGAGTGGGGGGGCAGTGACGGGGGCTGAGGAGGCGAGCCGGGAGGGTGGGGGGCTGAGGAGGCGAGTGGGGGGGCAGTGGCTGACCTGCTGATCTGGTCGGGCTCCCAGCCCCTCTCCAAGGGGTGCAGCTGTCTGGAGGTGCTGCCTTCCTCAGTCCCACCTCATTCACTCCACAGGGCAACTGATTACCAAGGGGGGGGAAGATCTTATTCTACTTCTAGCAAAGAGACATTTTTCTTTTACCTTAATTATACTACCTTAGGGGCCCACTATAACATATTAGGGGGTCAGCAGGGCTGTGGGGGTTCGGCCCTCAGCTGTTTTCTTTGGAGTAATATGGCCCTCGCCACTTTATGATTTGTGCAGGCCTGACTTACATCCTTCACTGCTTTGGATGAAGCTGCGTTTGCCACCAGTTTAATCCATAGCTGAGACCTCAGGTACCAGCAGCTAGTTACAAAGGCTCAATTCCCATTGCCAGCAGTGGGAGGTTATCCTGGGCTGTCAGAGCTGCAGGATTTTTTTAAACTTCTCTCCCTGCTCAAGCCTTTAATCATTCCTGTGGCTCTTCTCTGAACCCTCTTCAATTTACCAGGGAAAGCAGCCAACCCATGAACCAACCAAACCAAACCAGGCTGGTCTGATGGATGTAACAATCTATTGCCTTCCAAGGTTGAATACAAATCAGCTCATTCTATTCACCCAAGAGTTCCACTTTAAGGACTTTTTGTTTTCTAGTTCCAGTCAAATCCTGTGCAACAGCATCATTGTTAACTCACCACTTGGTCACTTCACATTCACAGGGTCACAAAGTTGGCAGGTCCAAATCTTTCCTCCCACATGCTCTCACTGGGGGAAGCCTCCTTGGCTTCAGCATCTCCTCAGACCAACCTTGGACCTTCCAGCATCCCTATTCCACCCCAAGACCTTCCAGTCTTGAGTCCATATGAATAGGACACCTGGGAAAGCCTTACACACACACACACACACACACCCTGAAGGGGAGTCCTGCACCCCCAACTTCCACAGTCACCAGTGACTCTCAGCCAGCGCTGTAAAACAGAAGGTTCGTTAGGGGTCTGGGATCCAGCCTGGGAAAGTTCTGTGTTCGCACAGGAAGCAGGAAGATTCAGCAACGTCCATCTTGGGGAGACCCCGAACTCAGAGCCTGGGCTCTCCCCTCGAGTCCCCAACCCAGCAGACTCCTTGCTCCCAACAGCCCGACTCAGCCAGGCCCGTTTGTCCCT